>NC_056744.1:303280477-303366583 GCF_019279795.1 Protopterus annectens
TTTATTGTAGCATACTTCCAGTTTGGAGGTTAGGGTGGGATATAGATTTGTAAACAGAGGAGCACCATATAGAAGAGATGGGAGGAGATGGGTAGTGGCCAAGGTATGTCTAGTAGAGGGGGAGAGGAATTGTTTGTTTCTGTATAGGAGGCTGAGTTTTATGTGGGTTTTCTTGATGTTAAGTTGGATGTGGGTATTGAATTTTAAGTGTTCAATGGTGACCCCCTAGTAGTTTGGCAGAGGGAACGATGTCAATGATGGAGTTGTTAAGGCTAATAATTTGAAATGATTTTTTTTCAGTGGGGGTGAATTTAGAATGAGTGAATAGAAGAATCTTAGTTTTGTTAGCATTTATTGAGAGGTGGTTTTGGTGCATCCATTTTTCAGTGGTTGAGAAGGCGGTTTGAGTTAGAGTCTTGAGTTCTGTAAGGTTAGAAGCATAGCAGATCAAATATATTGCAGTAAACTAGTCCGGTAGGGGTTTTATTCTCAGTAATGGCAAACATAAAAGTGTGTCTGTTTGTGTGAGAGTGTGTGTGTTTGTAGAGACATGATTTTGAAGCCATTCCCACTTACTACACTTCCCTTTCCCCTCCTTTAGCACTGTTGCTGATGTCACTCACCTTTAAAGATACTTTTGGACAGCTGTCAAACTTATAAGCTCTGTGGCGCGTCTGATAACTGCATATAGTAGCAATAACTAGATAGGTAGGGGTTTGAATCTCACTCCTGGTAAGTGTGTGTGTTTGTGTGTGTGTGTGTGTGTGTGTGTGTGTGTGTGTGTATGTGTCTTAGGGTATCTGTCTGTGGTTGTGTCATTAACACTGTGATCAATATACATGGGGGGTTTGCTACACTTTTGTGTGGTCCACCCATTACACTACTACTACATGTCCACAGTACAGGGCCTACTGTTTTGGTTGTGGACACTTTTGCCCCGCCCAAAAAAATTAATGTGGTTTAAAAATGTTTAACAAGTAATTTGGGCAAAAAGTTTCATCCCGGTTAGTGTACCCCCCAGGGAAACATGGAAAAACCTCAATTTTTAAAAATTCCTTTTGGGCAGGGATGGTGGTCCAAACCCGGTCATGGTTGGCCCCCAAATTTTAACCCAACTGGTTTTCCCGTGGGAAATGTTTATGAAGGGTTGTGGCACAGGGGTTCGAAAATCCCCAAACCCAAAATTAAATTGGTAAAAGTTTCCCGGGGGAAATTTTTTAATTGGGGGTGTTCATCCCCGGGAAAAAGTGTTAACCCCCCTCTAAAAAACCCCTAACCTTGCAACGTTGGTTAGCCCCTGTCCCTTTGATCATTATGAAAGTTTAATAAATGTTTAATCAAATGTGTTTCCACCAAATTTCCATATTGGGTTTTCCATTTTGGGGGGAAATTTTCAAAGAAGGCTTCCACAGCTTGAAGAACCTCTCTTTGACCAAAATTGGGGCCCAAGGAAAGGGCCTTTTTTGGATTTTTCATTTAATTTTAAGGGTGTGTAACCGGAAAAGAAATTTAATTTCCCCCACTATGGTCATTAGGCCAATTCCCGGTACAGGTTCCAGGGGAAACCTTCACTAATTTTTTTAGAAAGATTTTAAAAAAATGGTCTAATCAAAATGAAAGTTTCCCCCTTTTCCTTTTTTATGCCTCTTTGATTTATAAAAAATTTTAAAAAAAAGAAAGAACTTTCTACAGCCCCCAAAAAAAATGTGGTTGTTGTTTTATCACCCCGGGCCCCCGAAAAAGGGGTTTTGGTTTTTTATTAATTTTTTTTTAATACAAACTCATTGGATAAATTTAAAGGGCTTAAAAATTTTCCCCACCTTGGGATTTGGGCAGTTTTATGTTCTCTGGCTCCAGTGTTAAAAGGTTAGGTTCAAAACCTTTATGGCTGTTTTGTTTTGGGGTGTTGTTGTTGGTTTGTTTGTTTTGTGTTTGGGTTGGGGATACAAACCCTGTGGGGTTTGTTGAATAAAAATTTTTTACAAAATTTTTTTTATAGAAAATTTTTAAAACCCCAACCCGGCCAAAATTTTAAACATGTGGGGTTGTGCATCCACCCTGGAAATGTTGTGTGTGTGTGTTGTTGGTATAAACATTTTGGGTTTTTTCCTTAGACCAAAACTCCCCTTGGCATACACAAACGTTGGGTGGCCTCAAAACCCCCGAAGTTTTGGGGAAACTCATAAGCCCAATTTTGGGATAACCCCTTAAAGTAACAAAAATTTTTTAGTAAATAACCCGGGGGTTTATGGTTTCTAATCTAGGGGATCAAAGGTGGTGTGTTTGTTGTGGTGGGTGTTTTTTGTGTGTTGTTGGTTTTGGTTTGTTGTAGACCCCATTACCTTTTGGCCGGTTGTTCCGGATCCCCTTTTTGGAAAGGTTTGGGTTTTTTAATTTATTTTTTGAGTCCCACTATTGTTTCCCAAATGCCCCATTACAAGGGCCGTTGCAAACAGTGGGATGTAGAAACCTTCCTTTTCAGCCCTGAAAGGGTGTGTAATACCCGGGAACAGGATGGTTATTCCCCCCCTAGGCCCGCAATTTAATCCTTTAAACCCTTAAACCCCTGGGAAACTCAAAAACGTTAAAAAAGGGAAAACCCAAAGATAATTCCCTTGCAAAATTTTATACAGACCAAAAACCCACCCAATGGTAATGGGTGAACAAAATGCCCGAAAAAACAGAGTCTCCCAAACCCGAAAAATTTAAAACCCGGGGTTCCTCTGGTTTAACCAAAACCCGAGGGTTAACCAACCCCCCCTCGGCAGTTTGCCCTGTGGTGGGTTCCCCAATCATTATTTTCCCCATGTGATGTTAATTTTAAAAAAGTCCTCTCTGGCCTTTTTAAAAGTTTGTTTTTGACCCGGAATTTACCTCATTGGGAAAGGGTTGGTTTTCCTGCCATCCCCTTTTTGGGAACAGCAAGGGGGTTTTACATTTTGGGAATACTTTTGGGGGTAGTCCCTTTAATGGGTTTTAATTTCAGTTGGAACACAAGGGGGTTGGAACCCCTTTTTGTTCCTTTTTTGGACAATTTAAGTGGGACCTCCCGAAATTCCTTTCCCTTTTTAAAAAACCCCCCTGACTAAGGGTGTGAAATTTTACAGGTTTTAAACTGGCCCCCCTTACCTTTTTTTTTATTTTTCCCCGTCCCCCTTTTGGCCTTTTTAACATTTGGAAAATTGAAAATGGGGAAAAGGGGCTGCAAAATTTTCCCCCAAAAAATAATCCCAAATTTTTAAAATTTATTAAAATTATAAAAATTAATTTTAATACTTCTAATATTAAAAGTTTTTTTTAAAATTTAAAATATAAAATTAAACACTGGGGGTTTTTCCCAAAATTTTCCCCAAAAAAGAAAGAGATAACCCAAATTCCAAACACTTAAAAAAAAGTCATTTCCTGTATTTGGGCTGGTTTTTAAAAAAAAGCCAAAAAAATCAGTTTTTTTCCCAGTTGGCCAGATTAAATTTTTCCCGTTACTGTTGCCCCAAAAAGTTTTTGGGTAATTTTTTGGGGCACATTGTTTTTTTTTTTAGGGGAAATATTTGGGGAAAGGGTTGGTTTTGGGGGGTTGGTTGGGGGGGTTCCACCTTTAAAAATGGGAAAAAGGGGGGGAGGGGGGTTTTAATTTGAAACATTACCCCAAAATTTGGGTACCCCAAAATTTAAGGTTTCCCCCCCCTGGGGGCACCTTGGCCCCAAATTGGGGACAAGGGGCGGCTACCCCCAAGTTTTCCATTTTCCCGGTACCAATTCCAAACCCCTTTTAAGTGTGAGGACCTGGGAAAAGGGGGGGCATCTTTCGTGTAACCCAACCCCCTCCCCTTTTCTCCATGGTTTCGGGCCCGAAAAGTTCCGGGCAACACGGATCCCGGGGGTTCATTTTTTTAAACTTGGGTTTTATTTTACAGCCTTTTTGTCCAAAAAATTTTCCGGTTGGGGGTGAGGATGGGGGTTAATTGAACCCCCAATTTACATTCATAAACAAACAAACCGAATTTAAAATATATAATAAAATTATAAATTATAAACAACCAAAATATTATTTTAAATATTAATATTAAAATTTAAATAATTAAACAATGGGAAAATTCCCAAAGTGGTTTTAAGGAAAAAGAAGGGGAGATTATTTTGGAAAGTGGGGAAAATTAAAAAATATTTTTTATTTTTCCAATTTTTGAAAATTGTAAAAATTAAAGTAAACACTAAAAAATGGCCAACAGTAAGGGGTTGTCAACCCGTTTGGGCCAGATTACAGTTATGGCATGTATTTTTGAAAAGGGGGGAAAAGTATGGGGTTAAATTCTTTTTAACATTTCCTTTTCTTTTTTTTTTAAAAAAAATGTTTAAAAGGATTTTGTGGTTAAAATTGGGGGGGTGGTTTGGGTTTCAACCAGCGGTGTTTTTGGACCTTTATTTTTTTAAAAAACCCCTTTGGGGAAATTGTTTAAATTTGAAAGGGATGGCCCCATTGGATACTGGGTTAATCCCCCCCACTTTTAATATTACATGCCCCAATGGTTAACAAACAACTTGACCCTTTTAAGGTGCATGGGGCCCTTTCCCCCAAGCTGGTTTTCCCAACTCCAAACTTTTCCTTTTTAGCCCCATTTCCCAAGACCCCACCAATGGGTGAAAAATTCCCTTTTTCTTAAAACACTGGGAAAAAAACCCCATCCCCGGGGGTTTGCCTTTTTGGGAGGAAAAAACACAAGGGAAATCCCCGGGCCCGGAAAAGGGAAACCGCTTTATTTGACCTTCCCCAAATCTTGGTGGAATTTTACAAAAACCCCTAAAAGTTTGGGTTTGGGGTTTTAAAATTTTTTCCAGGAAAATTATTTAACAGGGGATTGCATGGGTTTTCCAATTTGAACCCCAAAACAAGTTTCCCCAATTTTTTTAATTAGCAAACCCGAAACCCAATTTTGGAAAACCCAAAATATAAAACAGGCATTTTTTGGGAAAATTGATAGCAAAAAAACCCCCAAATTTATTTTTAAAAGGGTTTTTTTATTTCCTTTTTAAAAAAGTGTAGAACAATTTGGAAAATTCCCCCCCGTGGGTTTTGGCAACCCTTGATTTATGTTTAGTTATTGGCGTAAGGGGGGGAAACTTTTTCAACCCATTAATTTTTACTCACAACTGGGGTTTTTGAAATTAAGTCCAATCACACTCTGGGGAAACCTTCCCATTCATTTTTTACCCTATCCCCTTTAAATTTGGGAAATGGTGTGGACCTGTTACCAGCTTAATAAAATAGCATGGGGATTACCTTTTAAAACCCTGTTTTTAGGGGGTGGGATGGTTAACACTCCCCAATGGTTTTTTACAAATTCCCCAAAATTCCCTTTTGGTTTTAAAAAGCCCCAATGTTCACCCTAAAGGGAATTCCCAAACCCGCCTGGTTTTTTCAAAATGGTACCAGGAGGGGTGTTTTGATTTTTAAAAGGGGTGTTTTTAATTTTCCTGTTACTTTTTTTGACTGTTGGGGGTTTTCCCAAAATTACTTTGAGGACAATCTTACCTTGGGGAAAACCCACTTTATCATTGGGCCAAAAGTTTTTATTTTTTTAATTAATTTTAATTTAACAATGCAAAAACAATTTTGGTTAACAAACCCAAATTAATTTTAATTTATCAGTTTTGGGCTGGAACATTTTTAAAATTTAATTTTTTTTACCTTCCCGAACCCTTTGCCATTACCTTTTTCTTACTTAATTTTTTTATAGGGGCCCCAAAATTTTTTTTTGGAAAATGACACCTTTTTTTTCTTAATACCCTTAGAAAATTTTTTAAAAATTTCAACATTGGGTTTAAACCCTTTTATTGGCCCGGGGGGAAAAAACCTTTAAATTTAATTAACCCCCTAAAATTTTAGATTACTTGGTTTTTGTATTTTTCCATTTTTCCCCAATATTTTCCCCTTCAACATTTGAATGAAGGACATCCCCCAAAGCCACATAAAATTTAAAATAAAAAATTTAATATTTTTAAAATTAAAATTGATAAATAAAGGTTTTGGCATTTTTTTATGAAAAAAATATTTGAAAAAAAAGGGAGAAACCCTTTTAAACTTTACAAAAGTCTTTTAAATTATTTTAAAAAATTTAAAAATTTAAAAAGTTTTTTCCCGGGGAAACCCCACCCCCCTTTTTAGGGCGGTCCCCCCCAAAAAAAAACCCAAATTTTGGAAAATTCTGGGCAAAAATTCCCTTTACGTTTTAAGGTTCAAACCCCTTTTTCAAAAATTTCATGTGACCCGGTGTTTCTACTTTTCCCTTTTTGTTACCCTTTTAAAGGGAAAATAACCCCTTTTATTTGTGGGTGTGTGTGTGGGTGTTTGTTTGGTTTTGGTGTGGGGGGAAAATTTAAAGTTTTATTTAAAAATAACAGGTTTTGGATATTTGTTAATTTTTGGGTTTAAAAACATTGGGAAATTCCCCTTCCTTTGAAAATTTATTTAAAAAAAACTGATTTTTCCCTTTTTTTTTAAGTTCACATTTAAAATGGTCCCTTTTTTTCCCCCAACCCTTTTTTAGGGATTTGGGGCCTTGGGGGGAGGTTTTTCCCTTTTAATTTCGCCCCGGGTTTTGGGGGTTTGTATTTTTGGGGGCCCTGGTCTGGCCCCCCCCAAAATCTCCAAAAGGTCCTTTAAAAAAGGATCCCAAAAACCCTGGCTCTTGGAAAAACCCCAAAAAATTTTTTCACCCCAAAATTTTTTTAACCCCCTTAAACTTGGGGATGGTTTTCCTTCATATGGTAAACCAAATTTTTTGGGGGGATTCCCCTTAAATTTTTATACTGTTTCCCCCCCACTTTTTTCCCGAATTTGGGGTATTTTAAATCTACTAAGGGCTAAACTTTGGGAAACCCCTTTTTTTGTTAAAAGTTAAATGGGAAATGTGTTGACCCCGTTTACCAAGGGAAATTTCCCCCTTTCTGGGTATCATTTTCAGGCCAAAAATTTTAATTTTTTAATTTTTAAAAAATATTTTTAAATTTAAAAAATCAAACCCCTTGATGCTTCACTCTTAAATGGTTTTTAAATTAATTTTAAATATTTTTCAGTTTAGGGGGAAAATTTATTTTGCAAAATAAATTTTATGTTTTCCCTTTGGAAAAATTAAAAAAGTGCTTTCATTTCATTTTTTTTTTATGTACCCAAGGGGACTTTTGTTTAAATGGGGATTTCACTATTTTCTGGAAAAAACCCTTTTTTTTGGGCCTCAAAAAACAAACCCCTTAAAAATTTATTTTAAAACCCCTTTTAATTTTTTCCCCTTTCTTTACAACTGTTTCCCCAAATAAAAATAAAAAACCCCATTTTGGGGTGAACCCCTTAATGCCGCTTAAATTAAAACTACACTACTGATTACTTTTGTAAGTTGAAAATTTTTCCTAATTTTAACTTCCCTTTTTTTGATAATTTTAACCATGCCTAAAAAATATGAAAAGAAAGTGCACAATCCCCCCAATAAAAACCCCAAACCCTTATTGCCCGAAAAAAAAAAAAAAATATAAATATTATTTTATTTAATATTTTAATTTTATATATTTAGTGGTGGGGTTTAATTTTACTTTTTGATCAAATACACCTCTTTTTAAAAGAAAATTGCCCCCCTTTCAAATGGGACTTAAAAAAAAGTTGGGAAATTTTGGGAAAGGGCAATTTTAAAAAACCCCCCTCAAAAGGAAATTTAAAAAATTTTTGGCAGGGAAGGGGGACCTGGGGGAAAAGGGGGGATTCCCCACCCCCTCTTTAAAAAAACCCAACTGAAATTACACTAAAGGGGAAAAAAAGGGAAACCTTTCCCACTTTCCTTTTGGCATTTAACCTTTTAAAAAGTTAATTCAATAAGTTGGGGTTTCTTTTTTAATAGTGTAAGTAAAATAGACCCAAAATGTTTGTGTGTGTTGTTGTGTTTTTTGTGTTTTTGGGTGTGTGTTTGTTTTGTGATTTTTTTTTATTTAAAAAGGGGAAAAAAAGGTTTGGAATTTTGTAAAAAATTTTTATTTGTAATGGGGAAAAAGTTATTTTAAACTGCCCTTTTGGGAAATTCAAAGCTAAAGGGGGAAAATGTTATTCATAAATTTCTGGTTTGTAAGTGTTTAAATTTTTTAAAATTTTATTTGTTAACAAGGGGGTATTTTCCAGGTTTTTCAGGGGGGAGGGAAACCCCCCTTTTAAAAAAAACGGCAATTCTTTGGGGTTCAAGGGGTTAAAATTTTGAAACTTCCTTTTCAGAAAAACCCCCGACTCATAAAAAAATCTTTTTTGTGAAGACTAACAGCCCCCCAAATTTAAAAAAAAGTTCCCGCTGTTAAGGACACAAACCATTCTTGCAAAAAGGTTTTTTTGGAAAGAAAGGGGTTTTGGATTGGGTTTTTGGGGGTTTTAGAGTGGGTTTCAAGGGAAACCAAATTTTTTAGGTCCCCCTTTTTTAAAATTTTTAATGGGGGTTATTAAATGGTTTTTGGGTGGGAGGAGTTTAATTTCTAGGGGCAAAGGTTGGGGCTTCAAAAGGGAGAGTTATTCTTTATTTATTAAAATTTTTTCTGGCTTAAAAAGGGTTTGGGGGAGAAGGGCGTTGGAGGGGGGGGGGGGGGGAGGGGGGGGGGGGGGGGGGGGGGGGGGGGGGGGGGGGGGGGGGGGGGGGGGGGGGGGGGGGGGGGGGGGGGGGGGGGGGGGGGGGGGGGGGGGGGGGGGGGGGGGGGGGGGGGGGGGGGGGGGGGGGGGGGGGGGGGGGGGGGGGGGGGGGGGGGGGGGGGGGGGGGGGGGGGGGGGGGGGGGGGGGGGGGGGGGGGAAAAAAAAAAAAAAAAAAAAAAAAAAAAAAAAAAAAAAAAAAAAAAAAAAAAAAAAAAAAAAAAAAAAAAAAAAAAAAAAAAAAAAAAAAAAAAAAAAAAAAAAAAAAAAAAAAAAAAAAAAAAAAAAAAAAAAAAAAAAAAAAAAAAAAAAAAAAAAAAAAAAAAAAAAAAAACAAAAAAAAAAAAAAAAAAAAAAATAAAAAAAAAAAAAAAAAAAAAAAAAAAAAAAAGAAAAAAAAAATAAATAAAAGAACAAAAGAAATAAAAAATAAAAAAAAAACAAAAAAAAAAAAAAAATATACCCAAAAAAAAAAAAAAAAAAAAAAATTCTGGAGGGATGGGACATTTAGTGGATGGTTTTCTAGGATGAGGGTGAGTGAGAGTTGATACCATTGAAGGAAGTGAGGGAGTTCCCCCCAAACCAAAAGTTAATCAATAATGTATGTAATACTTAGATTATAGTGTGTAGTAAACTAGCACAGCAAAACTGTATTGCCTGTGCTGTCATAGTTGCATGTCATTTTATGTGATTTTCAATGAGGGAACTAGAATGATGTTCTGTTTTCGCATGCACTTTTTTCTTTTCCAGGTTTGAGAAATGGAAAACTTTAAGGTATGGATGTGTAAAAATACTTGATCATTGAATACCATGGGAAATAAGTAGTTATATATTAGCTGTTCAGTTTCAGTAGGGTCCAGATAACATGTGCAGGTATGGGAGAGTGTCATACATGAAATTTCTAACGGAATAACTTACAGTACCAGTGATTTATTTATTTATTTATATTTGTTGAACAGGAGTGTCCGACTAGACGTAGGTCCATTTTCAGCGGAGGCCCGAGGAGAAAAGTTCCACAGTTAAAATAAACAGACAGTAGTTACATTGGATTACATAGTGATTAACAATTTACATAGCAATTACTTACAACATATTTACAGATGAAGAACATAGTACATCAGTAGACAACTAGAATCTTTATCTGTGAAGAACATAACAGACATTAACAAATGTTACAATAAGAAGTTCCTGCTGTATAAGTACTAGGCGTATCAGCATCTGAGCTTGCTATAATCAAGGTAGTTAGTGGAGTGGAAAGAAAGGTAGTGGTTGGATTGGGTGGGTGATATTAGAGTGGGAGTTGCAAGGGCATAGCCAGCATGTTTTTAGGTGCGCTTTTAGTAAAGTTTTGAAGTGGGTGAATGATGGTACGGAGGTATTTGTGGGTGGGAGGGAGTTCCATAATTTGGCTATGGTGCAAGAGAATAGTGCTTCACCAGCAGAGTTATTGGCTTTAGTGATCTGCAAGTGATTTTTGTTGCTGGATCTTAGTGGTCTGGTGGTGCGATAGTGTTGGAGTAGATTCTGGAGGGATGGGACATTTAGTGGATGGTTTACTAGTTTGAGGGTGAGTGAGAGTTGATACCATTGAAGGAGGTGAGGGAGTTCAAGCCAGCCCAGTTCAGCAAGTGAGATACAGTGGTGACTATGATAGGATGCCCCTGTAGCGAATTTGGCAATTTTGTTGTAGCAGATCTGTAGCTTGTTTAGATCGCATTGCCTTAGGTTGGTGTATATTGGAGAGGCATAAAGCAGGGTGGAGATAAGGTGGGAATTTGCTATTTAAATCTTTGCTGCTTTGGTGAGAAGATGCTTATTTCTGTATAACGCTCCTAGTTTTTTGTGGACTTTTTTTATGGTCATGGATATATGAATGTCAAATTTTAGTTTATTGTCTATTTCCACTCCTAGCAATTTGGTGTGTTCAGTTGGGTATATAGTGGTGTTGTCTTTTGCTGTGATGTTAAAGTAAGAGTTGTTTTGAGTATGTTTGGTGGGTTGGAAGATGAGTAGTTTAGTTTTGTTTGGGATGAGTATTAATTGGGCATCAGATAACCAAGTTTCAACAGAGGAAAAGGCTTCCTGTGTGACTTTTTGCAGTTTGGGTAGGGACTGGGCTGAGCAGATGATGGTCGAGTCATCTGCGTATTGTATGAGTGTGCCATGTGTGGTGGCAGAGGCTAGATTATTTGTGAAAACAGAGAAGAGTAGGGGTCCAAGGATGGATCCTTGGGGACCCCTATGGAGACAGGTAGTTGGGGAGATATGTCATTCTGCCATACAACGGATTGTTGGCGGTCAGACAGGTAACTCTGAAACCAGTTGGTGACTGATTGTGAGAAGGATAGGTTATTGAGGACAGAGATAAGTTGTTTGTGTGGGACCATGTCAAATGCTTTAGATAGGTCTAGGAAAGTAGCAGAGGAGAGATAGCCATTGTTTTTATGCTGAAGGATAGTGTTAGTAAAGGAGAGTAAGGCAGTGGTGGTGCTATGATTTGGTCAGAAATCATGCTGAGTATTGGAAAGGAGGTTGTTAGTAAGGAGGTAGTCTGAGACCTGAGAGTATATGCATCTCTCTAGTATTTTGGAGAGTGGAGAGAGAATAGCTATGGGGCGGTAATTGGTTAGTTATGTGGAGGGTCCGACTTTGTGGAGGGGAATTATATGTGATACTTTCCACAGTGTGGGAACATAACTTTCTGACAGAGATCGGTTAATCAAGATGGATACTGGGTAGGCCAGAGCATCAGCTGCGATTTGTAGGTATTCACTTGGGAGGTTGTCTGCTGCTAATTTGGTGGGTTTAAGTTTAGTTAAGAGTTTTTTTTTATGTTGGAGGTAGGTACAGGAGAAAAAGAGAAGGCAGTGGGGAGATTAGTAGTTGAAGGTGTGGGTTGGAGGGGAGGGGGGTTGTGTTGTTTTGCTAGTGATAGTATGGTTTGTGTGAAGTGTGTGTTGAATGAGGTAACAATATTTTCTGAGGAGTGAGGGATGTTAGGAGGAGGAGTACTGACTTTACCTGGGTGGAGGATGGAGTTTATGGAGGACCAGAATTGTTTGGGGCTGTGTTCAGAGGAGTCTAGGGCAGACTGGTAGTATTGGAATTTGTCCTGTTTTATTAGTTTTTTGACTCTATTGCGTAGTTCTAGGAATTTTTGTTGAGGGGGTCTTGGTTTTGCCCCAGTGCTCCCAGGCTTTATCCCTGTTTTTCATTTCTGACTTAGTGGTTTTCTGTAGCCATGGGGAGGGTTGTGCTTTGATTCTGGAAAGTCTTATGGGGGCATGGTAATTAAGGATGCTCTGGAAGGTAGTATTAAAAAATTCAACTGCGTCATCAAGACTGAGGTACTTTAAAGGATGCCAGTTACATTCTTTGAGGGATGAGATGAATGTGAGTGGGTTAAAGTTTATTTTTTTACATATCTGACGGTAGACAGGTTTAGCTTGGTATAGGTATTTTGTCAGTAGGAATGTTGGGATCACTGAGGCTATCTGATAATCAGCCTGTTATATATGACTGGGGGCTCTTACTGATTAGTATCCAATCCAGGGTAGTGTGCTTGCTGGAGTTTTTATTTATCCTGGTTGGCGACTGGACTAGTTGTGTGAAGCCAGGAAGGTTTACATGATGGGCTGGATGGTTGCCAGAACAGGATTACCAGTCAATATTGAAATCAAGTAAAATGATAGTTTCTTGGGGGAGATGGTGGTTAGACCAGCTGAGGAGGTTTTCTAGTGGAGGGATGTTTTGGCCAGGTGGGAAGTAGCATCAAATTATGTTGATGGTTTTGTTTTGGTTTATTTTGAGGTTGGTATATATTATTTCTTTATTGCCTATTTGTGGAGCTGATGATTTTAAGATCTGGATGTTTAGATGCTGTTTAAATATTATAGCTACACCGCCTCCTTTCTTGTTTAGCCGGTCTGCTCTTAGTATGCCATAACCTGTAAGGAGTATTTGCTCACTGGTAATGTGAGGTTTTAGCCAGGTTTCTGTCAGGATGACTATATCTGGGGAGTACAAGTCTATGGTGGCATGGATTTCATGGACTTTGTTGGATATACTTCTAATATTTAGGCTTAGTAGAAGGAAGCAATTTGGCTTTCTATTGGCTGTAATATGGGAGAAGTTGTGGTTTCTATTCTGATTATGAGGATTGGGGTTGGAGATGGTAGGGCCAGGGTTGGTGTGGATATCTCCACTTAGGGCTAGTTTTGATATGCATGAGGTTATTAGTTTTCTCAGTTTTTGAATGTGTTTGTTTATAAGGGAAACTTTATGATTGTGCACTTTGGGTAATAGGTATGGTGGGAGGGTTACTACGTTAAAATGATATCTGGTAGGTCTACTGTAATGGTCTGAGAAGACAACCACAATTATGACAAGAACACCAAATAATGCTAACTGTATTTACTGTGGAGTTTAGCATATTTCATTGGTTTTATTCATATTTGTTTTTCATTTAGATATGTTCAGCTTAATGCCCAAGGATATGAGAAATATAAATACAATGAGGAGATACCAGCATTTTTGAAGAATCGCCCACAAGACTTTGTTTTACATCTAATGCAGAGACTCTTTAATACTCTGTACAATATGCATATATAAAATCTGTAAATGATCGAAGTGGAATGTTCAAAATAAAAAGTGAGTCTCATAATGGAAAACATACAGAGTTGATGTGGGCAGTGAGTCACCATCATGCAGTTGTGAAGATTGGAGAAGATTCCTCTTGCCATGCAAGCACACGTGTTGCATTTTTCACTGCATTGATGGATGGAGGTGGAATAACCTTCATAACTCATATTCCGAAAACCCATTGTTTATATTAGATAAAGACTGTCATGCAATGATCAGTGGGAGACATCCGAAGACTGTTGCAAAACAGGAGCGCGTACAGGTAATGAAAACAGATCAATCATTACTTGACCTGCCGCCACGTAGGTGAAGTAGGAGAACCATGTTAATTGGGCAGTGGACCCAGTACCTAAAGAAAATAACACAAGCATGGTAATCGGGCAGTGCACACAGTACCTAAAGAAAATAACAGAACCATGGTAATCAGGCATGCACACAGTACCTAAAGAAAATAACAGAACCATGGTAATCGGGCAGTGCACACAGTACCTAAAGAAAATAACAGAACCATGGTAATCAGGCAGTGCACACAGTACCTAAAGAAAATAACAGAACCATGGTAATCAGGCATGCACACAGTACCTAAAGAAAATAACAGAACCATGGTAATCGGGCAGTGCACACAGTACCTAAAGAAAATAACAGAACCATGGTAATCAGGCAGTGTACACAGTACCTAAAGAAAATAACAGAACCATGGTGTTTATGCACACAGTACCTAAAGACAAATGAGAACCATGTTAATCAGGCAGTGCACACAGTACCTAAAGAAAATAACAGAAACATGATAATCGGGCAGTGCAGACAGTACCTAAAGAAAATAACAGAGTGGTTATGCGGTGACAAATGAGAACCATGTTAATCAGACAGTGCACACATTACCTAAAGAAAATAACAGAGTGTTTATGTGGTGACAAATGAGAACCATGTTAATTGGACAGTGCACACAGTACCTAAAGAAAATAACAGAGTGATTATGTGGTGACAAATGAGAACCATGTTAATCGGGCAGTGCACACAGTACCTAAAGAAAATAACAGAATGTTTATGTGGTGACAAATGAGAACCATGTTAGTTGGGCAGTGCACACAGTACCTAAAGAAAATAACAGAGTGTTTATGTGGTGACAAATGAGAACCATGTTAATCGAGCAGTGCACACAGTACCTAAAGAAAATAACAGAATGTTTATGTGGTGACAAATGAGAACCATGTTATTCGGGCAGCGCACACAGTACCTAAAGAAAATAACAGAGTGTTTATGTGGTGATGAATGAGAACCATGTTAATCGTGCAGTGCACACAGTACCTAAAGAAAATAACAGAGTGTTTGTGTGGTGACAAATGAGAACAGTGTTAATCGGGCAGTCAACGCAGTACCTAAAGAAAATAACAGATTATGTGGTGACAAATGAGAACCATGTTAATCAGGCAGTGCAGACAGTACCTAAAGAAAATAACAGAGTGGTTATGCGGTGACAAATGAGAACCATGTTACTTGAGCAGTGCACACAGTACCTAAAGAAAATAACAGAGTGTTTGTGTGGTGACAAATGAAAACCGTGTTAATCGGGCAGTCAACACAGTACCTAAAGAAAATAACAGATTATGTGGTGACAAATGAGAACCATGTTAATCGGGCAGTGCACACAATACCTAAAGAAAATAACAGAGTGTTTATGTGGTGACAAATGAGAACCATGTTAATCGGGCAGTGCACACAGTACCTAAAGAAAATAACAGCGTGTTTATGTGGTGACAAATGAGAACCATGTTAATCAGGCAATGCACACAGTACCTAAAGAAAATAACAGAGTGTTTATGTGGTGACAAATGAGAACCATGTTAATTGGGCAGTGCATACAGTACCTAAAGAAAATAAAAGATTGTTTATGTGGTGACAAATGAGAACCATGTTAATCGGGCTGTGCATACAGTTCCTAAAGAAAATAGAGTGTTTATGTGGTGACAAATGAGAACCATGTTAATCGGGCAGTGCACACAGTACCTAAAGAAAATAACAGATTGTTTATGTGGTGACAAATGAGAACCATGTTAATCGGGCAGTGGACACAGTACCTAAAGAAAATAGCAGAGTGTTTATTTGGTGACAAATGAGAACCGTGTTAATCGGGCAGTGCACACAATACCTAAAGAAAATAACAGATTGTTAGTGTGGTGACAAATGAGAACCATGTTAATCGGGCAGTGCACACAGTACCTAAAGAAAATAACAGAATGTGTATGTGATGAGAAATGAGAACCATGTTAATCGGGCAGTGTACACAGTGCCTAAAGAAAATAACTGAGTGTTTATTTGGTGACAAATGAAAGTATGCAAAGCCTTTCTGATATGCTAAAACAAGTATCATAATATGCATACACAGGAATACCAGCTGATCATGGTTTACCACTGATTGAGTTACCTGGTAAGCAGCAGTCACATGGATAAATACATCCCCTTCCACAACGAAAATATGGAAAGAAAAAAACGTCTGAGTACAGAGGGTTGGGAAAAAACAGACCTGCAGAAGGTTGATGTCTGGGAAAGTACTGAAATGATATCTGAGAATACCAAAGAACATAAATACACAATCAAAGACGATGTCAATATCTTGGCAGTTAGTGATTTTATCACAATGACACTACCAGAGGAACTGTTATACTGAGTCACAGAGGATGCAAAGAAATGGTCATTGCTTCTAGGTAACAGGCTGACAGCTCAGGAAGAATAGTCCGAAGCAGTGGAAGATGAAGATGACACCTAGAGTAATTCATGGAATCAAACTGACATACAGAGACAAAAATGACATTTCCACTTGTGAATGGCTAAATGATAGCATCATTAATGCATGTCAGTGTTTGCTTGCAGAAAATCATCCATGTTATGGTGGTTTCATAGACACTGTTATTCTTGCTCATAAGTCTGTGAGTGAAATTGATTCTGAAAAGATTATCCAGATTCATCATCTTGGGCTACACAGGGTTGTGCCAAGCAGGTGTGGTGCATGTATAACAGTCTATGACTCTTTACAATTCTCTGGCATCTCAGACACACTGAAGGAGCAGCTCATTAGAATGTGTGCCCCATTATTTGCGGGCGCAGATCAAGTGCTTGACATTAATTTTTTTTTGTTGTCAGAAACATATAGGATCCAGTGACTGTGGTCTTTTTGCTGTGGCCAATGCTATTGCTCCTGCAAATAAATCATGTTTGTCAAACATACAAGTCATCCAAAGGGAAATGAGACAATATTTAATTCAATGCATTGATGAGAGAGAGAGGTGAAGATGTTTCCACACAAACTAGTGAAAAAAAGTGTAAGAACGTACAGTTGACACTGCATTGGTTCTGCAACATATGTAAAGTAGATGAATGCCATATATGTAAAACATGGTTACATTTCACATGTGCTGGTGTTGCAAAGGATGACCGGTGTGTGAAAACCGCAAAGAGGTTCTTTTGCAATAGATACAGCAAAAACAGCAGTGGAGTAGTGTGACGCACTAAAACAAGTGTATTTCATCTGTGGCGCTGTCCTAATTTGACATTACATTTCATGGGTCTGAAAGCTGTGGTTCTGTTGACCAGCCATACTGTCCGTGTTGTAGGGCAAAGACCCAGCAGTATTACTTGAGTGCTTACGTCTTGTCTTGATGGTGGTGCTCCACTGTCATATTGTATTTTACCTTATATTTGCATACATTGCACTTTGTTATTTAAAATATCAGTATTTGTGTATATTTCACTGATATAGTACAATGACACTAGCAGTTCAATCAAGCTGAAAACTGAAGCAGTGCAGGGAATTTCCCTAAACAAGCACTGAGGACTGGTGTCAAAGGAAAACCTAAGAATAGACTATAGCAACTGTATACTTTCACTGGAGTAATGTACAGAATAGGGAAGTGAAGTAGTACTAGAATGTTTCTGGAGTAATGTACAAGATAGGGAAGTGAAGTAGTACTAGAATGTTTCTGGAGTAATGTACAGGATAGGGAAGTGAAGTAGTACTAGAATGTTTCTGGAGTAATGTACAGGATAGGGAAGTGAAGTAGTACTAGAATGTTTCTGGATTAATGTACAGGATAGGGAAGTGAAGCAGTACTAGAATGTTTCTGGAGTAATGTACATGGTAGGGAAGTGAAGCAGTACTAGAATGTTTCTGGAGTAATGTACAGGATAGGGAAGTGAAGCAGTACTAGAATGTTTTTGGAGTAATGTACAAGATAGGGAAGTGAAGCAGTACTAGAATGTTTCTGGAGTAATGTACAGGATAGGAAAGTGAAGCAGTACTAGAATGTTTCTGGAGTAATGTACAGGATAGGGAAGTGAAGCAGTACTAGAATGTTTCTGGAGTAATGTACAGGATAGGGAAGTGAAGCAGTACTAGAATGTTTCTGGAGTAATGTACAAGATAGGGAAGTGAAGCAGTACTAGAATGTTTCTGGAGTAATGTACAGGATAGGGAAGTGAAGCAGTACTAGAATGTTTCCGGAGTAATATACAGGATAGGGAAGTGAAGTTGTACTAGAATGTTCCTGTTTTGTGAGTAGCCTAATGAAGACAAGCCAAAAATATAATGTAGATGTAAGAGTGACATGCACATGGAATTGGACTGCATTGTGCAGTAGTGTTCCTGCAAATGAAGGCAGATAAGTAACTCATGCCCTGAAGATACATCCAGTAGGAGTATGAATGTAGTTCAGGATCATTGCAGATATATGCATAGTCATCAATGATGTGACACAAAGAATTGCACACTGTGTCATTGTGGCACAACATATGTCAGTGATTTCTGCATCGCATCATTATGTGCAGTTCCATTGTAAATAGTTTGTTTTTGAAGAGTGCTTTCAGTTGGTACTGGTATTACACTAAATGTTTTACACTTCTAGGGTTTGAAGAGTAGGGTCTACTTCAGAAGACTGACAGATTAAAACACGGAAACTCAAATGATCAAAAACTCAGCATATAGAATGTAAAACAAAGAGCGAGAAGGTCACACAGAAAAAACAATCCGTAAAATCTAAATGAAAACTCCAGCCAAGCTAGAACTTCCACTCAAACCTATTGAATCAGAGGCACATTGGATATTTGCAAATGACCCTTATGAACATCAGGTGTTTCATTTATGTGGCGATTCTGAATACCCATGACTTATTTCAAGCCACTTCAGTGGACAATTTCAGGTCAATAAAGCCAAACCCCACTACAGGTAGATATGCATATTTCAACCTTGTTATGACCTCATCAGCACAGCACAAGCAGAGTGTTTGACTAAGCATAAGAAACACAGGGTTGTTATGCCCAGCAGATGTCCATTACCATTAGGGTGACTACAAAATATCCCGACTAACAAACTAAAACAAAGAGTGAGAGGGTCACACAGAAAAAAAACAATCAGTAAAAACTAAATGAAAACTCCAGCCAAGCTAGAACTTCCACTGAGTAACCTCTCAGACCTCTTGAATCAGAGGCACATGAGATATATGTAGATATCCCATGTGCCTCTGATTCAAGAGGTTTGAAAGGTCATTCAGTAGAAATTCTAGCTTGGCTAAAATATAGAATGTGGAATTTTTCCCTTCAATGGCATTGTGCATTCTGGGAGTTAGTATATATAATTAACAGAGGGGGTGAGGATCTGTGCCCTCCAGATCTCACACTGGGAGTGTAGGTGGCTTGCCCCCCTGCATGAAAAATTTGTTCTGTATTTTGAGTTTTTGATCATTTGAGCTTCAGTCTTTTGAGCTGTTGGTCTTCTGCAGTAGACCCAGTGAGTAGGCTGTGCTGTCTTTTTTTATACAGCTACATAGATGTGGAACTTTAACAAGGTTTGCTCACTCAATTTTATTACATTATTTTACAGCTTTGAATTGAGCAACTATTAACAGAATGCTGTGAATTCAGATTATCACTTTGATGTTACTATGGTATTATTACTGATGCTTTTTAAAATACTTGTTACCTACCTCAGTATTACTGTCCAGATGAGTGTTCTAAAGTGTGCACTACTACAGTTATGCACTGGTTTATGCTTTATTTTTTACTGCAGATATTGTGGGTACACAATACCATAAACTTCATGTTACATGTGTGTTTGTGTCAGTACTGTACTTGCATTTCATCAGTGTTAATGAGTGTAAAAGGACATGCTGCACTGTTTCGTTCAACAGTAACAAATAACACATTGGTGCTCACAGAAATATTCATGGTTGAAGCATCAGCAGTTGTATATTGTTTTAGAGAAATATGTATATCTACTTTGTATATTTATGTTTTATTCTCACCAGTGGAACATATTCAGAAAAATAAATAGGTTGAAATATAAAACTTGTACATTTCATTTGTACAATGTGTCTCTGCATTTGTTTCCATTAAGACCTATTTCTGTTTTTGACATTTTTTTTAAAGTGATATACAAACCATTCTACATTTTCAATAATTATAGCAGTATCTTGAAGTTCCAAAGGTACAGCAGTATTGCATTCTAATCAGTAATAATGTTTAGGAAGGAACAGGTCAAATGTTTGTCAGAATGCAGTAATCTGCACAAGTTGCGTGTGTTACAGGTCAGGTTAGGTAATGGTAAATCAGTGCTGCAGCAGCCATCAAGCTGACAAAGAAAGAACTCTGAAAGTACTGTTGATGTGGCCATCAGTACTCCCTCATACATGGTGATACACAATGGTGGCAGGTGTGAGTGTTATTCCCTTTAAAGTTACAGCTGCAGTGTGACAGACGTTTACACAGTGTGTCCATACTGTATCCTTGGCATTGTACAACAGCCACTATATCCTAACCTGACATATTCCAAGCATTCCTACTGTACACCTTACATTTGTTAATATTCTCCCGTACTTGTTAGGACAGTCAGCCTGATGCCCAGTAATGTCAGCAGGATTTTGTGTTTATTTGCCTAGCACTACACACAGTTAAGTACCTCTTCCAGCTATAAAGTGGCTTTGGAACAAGTTCAAAAAAGGGCTGGTTATTCCTGCATTAAAGTACACGTACCAGCTATGTACTATACACACAGGATTCCTTTTCTTATGTGTGCCATCATATAGGATATGCAAGAATGTTATTAAAGATATCAGTATTATGCCCCCAGTCTGTCATTGAGACATAAACTTTGATGTCCTTCATGTTTCACTGTTGCAGTCATTACATTTGGGTAATCTGCTGGCAGGTTGCCCTCAGTCGGCCTGAATTCCAAAGTCTTGGGTCCTGCGTAGGTTGCTGTCTCCTCTTCCATGACGTCAGGTTGTCAGGGGTATAAAACAAGCAGCCGGCGCCATTTTCTTCAGTCTTTCTTGCCGCGTGGTGCCCGAAGCAGAAGTAGTTCGCAAGTGCCGGTTGGCCGACTCCTGAAATTTTCAAGTTCGAGTTTCAGAACCAAAGTCTTCACTACAGCTAAGTACCCTGTTGGGGAAACTTTTTTCTTGCTCCATTCTGATGTCAGAAAAAGTTATTAATTGTATTTCTTGTGGGAAGCAAATACCTCATAAGGATTTCCATTTATACTGTATTTCTTGCCTAGGCCCTGATCACAATGTGCCTGGCTGTCGGTTTTGTGCTAGATTTAACCAACGCACTATTAAGCGTCGGTATATTTTTGCCTCAAAATATTTTGGAAACAGATTTAACTATCCTGAAATGTCATCGGATAGCAATCCGACTACCGGAGTACACAAAAAATGCAAAGAAAAGGACAGAGACAGACCGTCGAGGTCCAAAACCGATGACGAAGCTTCTCTTAAGCCAGTCGCCGGTTCGCCTGTACTCAGTGAGGTGCTTTTGCAGCCCCTGATACCCGCTACTTTCGAGTCGCAGGCCCCTACCGAGACCCATGTGGAGTCCGGCACGCCGCGAGATACTCAAAGTATTGTACCCACGGATGTCTCTCCCTCAGATGGGTCTGGAGCCGTTGAGCAGGCACCAACTTCTGAGGGTATATTCAGGCCTCAACATTTTTATATAAAACCGACGACAGCTACAAAACCAAAGACAAAAGCAACTTCTAAAGCTAAAAAAATGACGCATGAGCCACGTGCACAGACCGCTATACCTAAAAAAACAGATGATCAAAATGGCTGAAGACCTAATTACCTTGATCAGGGGTTCCCAACCCCCTCCTGATAAGAGGCCTAGGCAAGACACTGATTATGAACCTTCAGATCAGGTTTCTATTTCTTCTGATTCCTCTTCTGATCAGGAATTATCTATTCCTCCCTTTGAGGATTCTGATGCAGAGGAATCTATCCCGTCTGCATCACCTCCTGAGGATTATTCATTTGGAGAAACCTTGCATATTTTGAGGGAGCATTTTCACTGGGAGATTCAAGATTTCTCAGAATCAAAAAAGATGCTCAGGGATTTCCTTCTTCTCCCCCCTCAGCACAGGCCTTTAGCCATACCCCTTGTTTTAGACATTGTGGATGATGTGTTTTCTGAGTCAAGCTTGACTCCTGACTCCTTACCTCCGGCTCCCAGCAAGCCTGACAGATATTACAGGGTCCCTGTCTCACACAAATTTCTATTTAGAAACCCTGCTGCTGACCCCTGAAACTATTGCACAGGGTCCAAAGGGAGTTAAGGCCTCAACAGCAAAAAATCCTACCCCCTCTGACAGAGATTCAAGGGCACTGGATAGATGGGGAAAGAAAGTTTATATATCTGCAACCTTGGCAATTAGGGCCTTAAACTGCCAGCTTCATATGCGCAAATATCAACAACATGTTATGGGATTGCTGAAATGGAAAATGATAATTTCTGAATGTGCAGAAAATAAAGAATTGCAGGACTTATTGCATGCAGCTGAACAAGTTGGAAACCATTCTTTGCAATGTGGTTTTAATTCCTTAGAGGCCTCCTGCAGGGCCGCAGTTACTGAATCTGTGATTGGAGGCATGCCTGGCTAAAAGAGCAAAATTTGCCTGATGATGTTAAAGCTAAATTACTGGATGCACCTTTACAGCATGATACTCTGTTTGGTATTAAGGCAGAAGAGGTTTTAAAGAAAATGGAAGACAAAGCTAAGTCCATGCAAACTGTAAAAGACTTCTTACAAGTGCAGCCAGCAAGATTCAGTAGATACTGGCCTACAAAAAGTTGGTCCTTACCTGTGTCCGACAGAGCTCAAAGGGGCAAATCCAGACGCCCTAAAGTTTCTAGATACCAGCCACAAGATTCTTACAGGTCAAAGCAATGGGGTGCTTCTACCTCCAAATCTGGAGGAGATAAAGCGCAACCCTATAGAAAACAGTCCCAATGACTTCCCTCTGCCACCACCAAGCACTTACCTTTTGGCAGCACCCTTAGGGGGGAAATTAGCACTTTTTGCACAAAATTGGCAGTTAATAACCCAGGACAAGTGGGTGCTAAACATAGTATCACAGGGATACAGATTCCATTTCCATACTCGGCCAATGGCAAATGGTTGGCCGGATCTGCCAAAAAATCAATGGGCAGAGGCACAGAAACAAGTTACATCCCTCATGGATATGGGGGCTATTCAGCCAGTACCAGAACAGGAAAAAGGACAATGTTTTTACTCAAGACTGTTCTTGGTACCCAGAAAGGACAAGGCCTGGAGGCCAATTCTGGATTTATCAATTTTGAACACATTCCTGGACATTCCAAAATTCAAAATGCTAACTTTGCAGCAGCTTCTCCCATGCTGGGCAAAAATGCTTGGCTGGCGACATTAGACCTAAAAGAGGCATACCTGCATGTCCCAATAAGGGAATCGTGCAGAAGATACCTCCATTTCAAGGCTGGCTTAATGCATTACCAATTCTCTGCACTGCCCTTTGGCTTATCTACTCTACCCAGGGTCTTTACAAAGTGCCTGGCACCAGTAATTGCTTTTTGAAGACAAAGAAGTATACAAATGTATCCTTACTTGGACGACTGTCTCATTCAAGCAGAAAGCAAGGACATTCTTCTTCAGCACCTGGCATTTGTGAAAAGGCTTCTAACATGCCTAGGGTACACAATAAACGAAAAGAAATCACAACTGGTACCCTCTCAAAAGATAACATTCCTGGGTGCAAGCTTGAATACAACTACCCAGATGGCTTTCCTCACGCCAGACAAACAAAAGCAACTGACTACTTACTTCAAACTGATGGCAACAAAAACCCAGTTATCTGCAAGACAAACTCTGCAGGCTTTGGGGTTCATCGCATCCTGCATCCTACTGATTCCATATGCAAGACTGCATATGAGGAAACTTCAATGGTACCTAAAAGGTTTATGGAGTCAACATTGTCACAGTCTGGAAACAATGATTCTTCTCATCCCCTGCCTACAACAGGAGTTTTTATGGTGGGCAAAGGCATGTCACCAAAACAGGGGATGGGCCTTCACTCTACCCCCTGCCAGCCAAACCTTAACAACAGACACATCAGATTATGCATGGGGGGCCCACCTGGTGGGAAGGTGCATTCATGGCATATGAATCCCAAAACAAATGCATCTGCATATCAAACAAAAAGAGATGTTAGCTGTTCAAAATGCCCTGACAGCCTTCAAGGACTTACTTCATCCAGGACAACTACTGATAAAGACGACAACACCACGGTTATGTGGTATATAAACAAGCAGGGGGGCATGCACTCATACTCCCTTTGCAGACTAGCCATGGCACTGTGGGACACAGCTTTGACTTACCAAGTACACCTTCAAGCTCAATTCCTGCCAGGAAAATACTCCGGCAGATGATTTAAGCAGAAACCTTATGGACCCTCACGAGTGGAAACTAGATCCACAAGTCTTCAGCATGATAACAAAGAAATGGGGGAGCCCGGACATAGATCTATTTGCCTCTCCTCAAAATTATCAATTGAAAAGATTCTGCACAAGGACTTATCACAGACAAGCATGGAAAGTGGACGCCCTATCCTTCAGTTGGAAAAACCTATCAGTTTACACCTTTCCTCCTCTGCCTCTTCTTCCAAAGAGCCTACTAAAAGTCAGACAAGAGAAACCAAAGATGATACTAATTGCCCCAAACTGGCCCCGCCAATACTGGTACCCAATCCTAAGGAACTTGTCTCAATACCCAGCTTGGACCTTACCTCAAAGACCTCAATTACTGTTCCAGAAAAACGATCAGATCCTGCACAATCAGCTTCAAACACTGAACCTGGCAGCATGGCTGATCATGTAGTTATGGAAACAACACCTCTCAGTAAAGCTGTGATGGATGTCATTTTGGAAGCCAGAAGGCCTAGTACTAGAAAATCTTATGCTGATAAATGGAAGAAATGCTGTTCTTGGAATCAAGCACAAGGAACTGATACAGCAAAACCAAATATCCCACAGATATTACAATACTTGACTGAGATGCTTCACAAAGGCTTATCTTTCTCATCAATTAAAATCCATGCCTCTGCCATTTCGGCTCATTACAATACTGAGCCACCAATCTTTTCTCATCCTTTACTAAAGCAGTATCTTAGAGGGGCCAAAAATGTAAGGCCTCCCAGAAGATCACCAATACCTACATGGGACCTCAATTATGTGTTGGAAAAGCTCACCCTGCCTCCATTTGAACCAGCTGCTACTGCAGATCTAAAGTTCTTATCATGGAAAACAGCTCTGCTCCTAGCAATTACTTCAGCAAGAAGAGTCTCAGAGCCACAGGCCCCCCCATGGCTGTGGAGCCCTTTATCATATTTTACCCAGACAGGGTGTCTCTGAGGACCAATCCTTCATTTATGCCTAAGGTGATTTCCAATGTGGTTCTTAACCAAACTATTCATCTGCCAACCTTGTATCCAAATCCGCAGAACAAGGGGGAAAGAATTCTGCATTCCTTGGACGTACACAGACAGCTAAGATTCTACTTGAGCAGGACTAAAGCTCTAAGAAAATCTGAGCAATTACTAGTGACATATGCTGCAGGATCAGAAAGAAAGGCTATTTAAAAGCAGACTATTTCAAAGTGGATAAGCCAGTGCATTTGTTTCTGCTACTTACACCATGGCAAATCTGTGCCCAAGGGCATTAGGTCTCATTCCACCAGAGTTGCAACTACTTCAGCAGCCTTTCTCAGAGGAGTACCAACCAAAGACATTCTAGAGGCTGCTACTTGGAGTTCTGTTCACACCTTTACAAAGCATTATCATTTGCCTCTCTACTCTAAGTCCAGGGCAGGCTTTGCCACTGCAGTTCTGCAGGGCCTTATAGCCGCCCCTAATGCTGTTTAGCTCCAGCCTCCCAACCATAGCTTTGGGATTCTACCCAAATGTAATGACTGCAACAGTAAAACAGGAAGAACATAGTACAGTTGTGTACACTTAACATAAATGTAGATGTTCGAGTGTATTCACTGTTGCAGTCCAGGTTACCCACCCGCCAACCCTCTTTATTTCTGGAGTTTATCTTTCCTTCACTATCTTCTACAACCTATGTGGTGTATTTGCTTGTAGATGAAGGTAAAGTTTATATTGTTGCATGTATACATAGCTATATATATATTTGCTACCTTTTTGGGGGCACCTGACATCTGGGGCAAGAAAGACTGAAGAAAATGGCGTCAGCTGCATGTTTTATACCCCTGACGACCTGACATCAGGGAAGAGAAGACAGCAACTTACGCAGGACCCAAGACTTTGGAATTCAGGCCGACTGAGAGCAACCTGCCAGCAGATTACCCAAATGTAATGACTGCAACAGTGAATACACTTGAACATCTACATTTATGGTAAGTGTACACAACTGTACTTTCATAAAAAGGTCACACTGTTTCCTCTGAATGCACTTCATCTGATGTTAAGTTACAGTTATGGAAATCTCATTTTTTTGGACATAACTATGAAGGTGCCAGAATTGTAGGCCTTGTCTTGTAAGTTTCCTTTTTTTTATTGGCAAACAAAGATATACTGTCCCAGAGAAGCAATCCATGCCTTATGATAGAAGTGGCTGCAAAGGGCAGACTCAGTTAGTAAATTCACCTTCAACTGTTTTTTTTTTTCCATATTTCAGTTTAAAGTTGTTATGGAATCAAGTTAACTTACATCATATCACTTATTGCTGTGTAGGCTAGAATGTACATCACTTTATTAATATACTTTATTGCAAAATTATTGACAGGAAACCCCCAGACAAGGATGTTTACCATTGTGCAATTGTAAAGTATACTTGCAATTAGTTTTTATGCATTTCCAGGGAAATAACGGAGAGGATACATTTGAGTTGCACATCTGGGTCTGTAGCCATATTTGCAGATGTTTGTTTTGCTCACTATTCAATGTATGGGAGACTTTTGCATAAAAAGTTGACAGATGGAGTTCTTTCTCATATATAAATTGAACTGTATAACTGCCAGTAGTAATGCTGTTATCATGTCTACTTGTGCACTATTTAATTCAAAAGCTGGATATGACCATTTGTTTTTTAATACCACATCAGAGTATACTGATAAGAAAAGTGATCTATGCAGTAAGATGACAGTGAAATACACTTGCACACATAGATAAAATAGAAAACAATGCAAAAAGTAAGTAAAGTCAGTTCACCATGTTACACATGAGTAAGTTTTCAGCATTTTACAAATTCACTGAAAATATGGTGAATTAAGGAACATTTACTTCAGTAAAGCAATGGAAGAGACATTAATGAATCAGGACTTTTGGCATCACATCAGATATATTGTAGAGAACTGTCTACAAATTATTTTCACCCTTGTTAGTTCCTACCATTGGGATCTGGCTTCTATTTTAATAATCCATGCTTCATGAAGGACAAAGTAAAGTCTGAAAACTGGGATTCACCTTACATTTTCCTAAGAATAATTTTGGGTGATGATACATCATCATATTGACAGAGCACAGCATTATCAAGTCATCAATAAATGCACCATCTGTGCTACCTGGACCTGATATTATCCTCAGCCAAAAGCAAAGCGTCCATCTCCTTCCCAAATAGAGAAAAGGAAATGGTCATTCATGCCAGTGTACCATGAAGGGTCTAGAGTCAATTCCCAAGGATGACAGTCCTTTTCTCTGATAGTATTTATCCATTTCATATCTGTGCTAAAGGGATGGGGAAATATTCTTATCCAAAGGAAAGTAGTACATCTCCTTCATAAAAAAGAAGTGGTCATATCTGATGTTCTGTTTATTCTCCCTCAACAAATGGGTTACAGATCCAATCCCAGGATCCGAGTCTGTTGCATACTTCAATTTTTGGTTCAACTTTCATGCTCCTTTCTCCACCCACAATGCCCTAGTCCTTCCCCGGTATCTCAGATCTTGTTTCTTACCAAAGCAGTCACACACAGGGTCATTGTCTCTCAGCGACACACAGGGTCATTGTCTCTCAGCGATTTTTCAGGTATTTCAAATTTTTTATAAGTAAACTTCTTAGGCAGTCCTTCCTTGCTCTCTTTACTATAATCCTCCCTGTTGGTCT
Source organism: Protopterus annectens (assembly GCF_019279795.1). Lineage (NCBI taxonomy): Eukaryota > Metazoa > Chordata > Ceratodontiformes > Protopteridae > Protopterus > Protopterus annectens. The sequence continues at coordinate 303,308,194 of NC_056744.1, forward strand.
TCAATTTTAACACGTCAGGATATTTTCTTATGACAATTTCTTAAATTTACCATGGGTGGCATTTTCTATTTCTGTATTTTTTTTCCTTCTTGCTCTAAGGATAATTCTTAATTACCATTGTTGGTAATTTTTTGTGTGTATACAGATATATGTGTGTGTGTGTGTGTGTGTGTGTATGTGTGTGTGCGTATGTAAGTGCACACACACATATATAAAATCTTGAAACTTGTTAAATTATTTCATTTTTTCTTTGATATACTGTCATGGTCGACAAGCCAATAGGAACTTCTGTTGGGCACAAAATCGCTAATTCACATGCCCACAAGGAATGTGTCTATTGAATAGGAGCAGCTTATTCAAATATAAACTGCTCAGTGTGTGCAGCTTTCAATACGAGAGCTGTAGCTGACAGACACAGTAAACTTATTCTTAAGGGTTTACTATGTCAGCTACAGCTCTCATATTGAAAGCTGCAGATACAGTAAACTTATTCTTAAGGGTTTACTTCCTCCCCAGACATCTTCCTCAGGGGCTAAAACTCCAGGTAAGACCAGTAAAGCTCCTTCTGAACATAGGAAGAATTCACCACCGAAGTCTTCCCAGACTTCTTTGGAACTGCCTCATGAAATTTCATATCTGATCTAACCTCTTCGGACTCTGTGATATGAACTCAAGATCCAAAATCTGTGGATCCTAAACCATTAGATCCAATTATCATATCAGCAAGGCCTACAACTCAGACTACGGATCCCAAATCCTGGTGTCCAAAGCCTAGTACATCCTACACTCCTACAGCTCATGCCCAAGAGTTTCTTTTTGATACAGTCTCCATCAGGCTCCATTCCCCTTTCATGAAAACTCCCAAGAAGGACTTTAGGCCCCAGACATCCATACCATCCAACAGGTCCTCTAGAAGTCTTTCTGAAGTAGTTGTGGACAGGATAATGCAAAACTTCCTCAGAGCTCAGATCAAGATGGATGTTACCTTGGCTCCATCCCATATTGGATATGTGAGTCAACCTGCTACTACTCACACAGTTTTTACTCCTTCTCTGAACAAGCCTTCGATTTCAGAGCCCCAGGATCTGAGAGCTCTGAGAGTTCCAGACCTGGATCCCAACAGAATTAGTTCCTTGACTTTATCTCTGACTAGCTCTGCTCCTATGCCTTCAGATTGGAACAGGTCCCATATCCAAAGCGTCATGTACTTCATATGTGTGGCTGCAACTTGGGCCATTCCTCATATCTTTATTACTCATTACAAAATGGATCTGGTTTCTAGGGGAAGAGTGTCCTTAAGTTGCACTGTGCTCACGAATATCCTTCCTTGGAGTACACCCAGGATTTTAGGGAGCTGAGGATTCTGCCCCAACTATTGAGGATTGAATGAGAATTGACATTAGATAAAGAAGTTATGTACTCATCACACCATCAGTGTTATCCGTTTTCATTCTTCCTCAACCCCCCTTTCCTCCAACTCTCAACATTTTTCACAATTGATTTATGGAAGAAGAAGAATTTATAAGGGCACCAATGATGTCCTTCCTTTCACTGTTGCAGTCTTCTTTACATCTGGGATTCCTTGCCAAGGGTAGACCAACATCCGGCCGGTATACCATAGCCTAATGTTGCTTTAAGGTACACCAAACATCACAAGTATGCTCCTCGTGTAGTGTAGGGCATAAAGGTGATGTCTGGATGTGTACCTTCCTTACATTTGTTTGCTGCCAGTCCAAATGCATCTGTTAATCATTGATCTGAATGCCTACATACATTATCTGCAGTTGGAATGCATTTCTGTTCCCCGGTTGAATGCCTATGCCTGTTGCTAAAGTCCAAGCTATAGCAGATAAGTACCCCGTTGTGTTTTGTTTTTTTCTTGGCTTTTTTGTTGCTGCTAAGGTTAATGTCATCCAGGAAGGGTAAATGCTAGTGCCGTAGATAGCTTCTCTGTATAGTCCGCCACGATGAGTGTCTCTTTTGCCTAGGCCCTTTGCACAACCATACAACTTGTTCGATTTGTCAGGCTTTTGTACCAGAAACCTTTTGTAGTAGGTTGTCTTCCCTTTAAAGATACAATGTAAGGAACTTCCCGCCACGAATGCCTACCATTAAGGAAGAAGATGAAAAAGGCAAGACTGGAATCTTCTGATGTCCAGCTTATGCTGGGTGTTTTTCCTGAGGTTGCTGAAAACCCTAAGGCTTGCTTGGTTGTGTTGTCAGATGTCTCTGCCATGACCGAGTTGGAGGGTGGCGAGGATCTGGCATGCAGCACGTCTGAAGAGGCTTTGCAGGCATCCATTTTTTACATTCAGGGGGAGCCACAGCTGATTTGTTATGATGGCTTTGGGGGGGTATTCCACAGATTCTCATTAGGGAAGAGTTTCCTACTGTGATTATTGAATGCCATCCTGTATCTAAGCCTTCAAAGTTTTATAGGGTGGACATTATTTTAAAGAAGAAACAGAAAACTAAGCATGTTTCTCCCACTTGTACGGATCCACAGAGTGAGTGGCAGGCCTTTACTCAGAGGTTGTTTAATGCTTTAATGGCAGTAAAATCTCCTTAGGGTTTCTGTTCCTGTTCCTCCTTGGTCCTGTAGTCCCGTTAAAAGGCCCAGAGAACAGGCTGCGTCTGAAGATGAGTTGGATTCTGAGGAGAATTCCTTGGCTTATTCCACTCAAATTCCTTCTCCTTTGGACAGTGGGTAAGAGGAGGAGGAGTGTAATAGTCCCGATACTCCTTTTGAAGAAATTTCCTTCTGAGACAGTTTCTAAGATGATGGATTTTTTTAAATGCGATTTTGATCAGGATTCTGACATCCATAGGAAGTATTATGAGTTGCTGCAGATGGATTTCCCAATACATTTTGCTATTCCTCCTGTTTTGACTGCTTTGTTTGATGTTTTTTGTAATGCCTGTAAAGCTCCTGATTCTCTGCACCTTGATCCTAAAAAAAGTTGATAGGCTTTATAGGGTGCTTGAGTATTTTAATTTCTTGCAGAAATAATGTTCTGCTGATCCTTCAGTGGTGTCTGTAGCCTTTGACAAGCCTTTTCATTTGCTTCCTTCATCCAAATAACTGCCTTCTGATAAAGACAGTAAAACCAGGGGATGTCTAGGTAAGAAGGTTTACACTTTTGGTACTCTGGCGTTTGGGGCGATTGATTATCAGACTCATCTGTCCAGCTATGTTTTGGCTCTTCATTCTCAGGACAGTCAGCTTATTTCCAATCTCCCTGACTCAGGATAAAAGTTATGCTCTTTGGATGGGGCTTCATCTCAAATGGTTCGCCATTCTATTCAGTGTAGCTATGCAGCAGCAAATGCTTCTTCTACTGCTGCTGCTTTCATTTATATTATGAGAAGTTATTCTTGGCTTAGGCTTCAGGCTTTACCTGATGACATCAATGCTAGGCCTCAGGCTTTACCTGATGACATCAATGCTAGGCCTCAGGCTTTACCTGATGACATCAGTGCTAGGCTTAAGGCTTTACCTGATGACATCAGTGCTAAGTTGATGTGTGCTCCTGTTCGGGCTTTACCTGATGACATCAATGCTAGGCTTCAGGCTTTACCTGATGACATCAATGCTAAGCTGATGTGTACTCCTGTTCGGGCTTTACCTGATGACATCAATGCTAAGCTGATGTGTACTCCTGTTGATAATAAACTTTGGTTTGGGGAAGCAGCTGCTGGGTTGTTTAATTCTCTTTAGGGTAAAATGAAGACCTTACAGGAAGTCAAACGTGTTTGTTTTTCCGTGCCTAAATTTCAAAGAAACTACCCCAGTAAGCCAGCTTTTGTTTGCAGGCAGTCTTGTCCTCCTCCTAAGAAAAAAAAAAGGGGTGGCAAGCAGGTTCCACCTGCTAAGGTCACTCCTGCTACAGGGAATCAAAAGTTGCCCTTTCCAGATAAACCAAGTGCTGTACGAGTATCAGTCCTTTCCCAGTCACATTCCTCTTTTTGTTCACTTGTCTCTGTCTTCCATCATGGCTTCTGATTAATCAGGATTCTTGGGTTCTGTCCATTAGTTGCCAAGGGTAATTCATGGTGTGGAAATTCCATCCCTCTTTTATGGGTACTCCTCAGCCTCCTCATAAACAACTTTCTTTTTTCCCCAGAGATTCTTTGAGACATTTTGCCTCAGAGTACTATTTGAAAGGTTACTGTGCCCCAAAGGGGAAGGGGTTTTACTCAAGAATGCTTGTAATGACAGAAAAGAGGATACTGGGAGGCCAATTCTAGACCTCTCTTATGAAAATAATTTTTTGAAGGTGTCATCCTTTCAGATGTAGTGTCTCTTCAGACTAATTTTCCTCTTTTGATCCCTAAGGCTGAGATGGTGTCTTTGGTTCTGCTTACGTACATATTACTATCCATCATCTATTTAAGAAGTTTTTTGCGTTTCTATGTTGCTTTCTTGCATTTTCAGTTCTCTGCTTTGCCTTTTGCCTTTGTACTGCCCCAATGGTATTCACCAAATGTCTAGCTGTTGTGATTACTTTTTGCAAGCTTCAAGGGGTGCAAATCTTTCCTTACTTGGACAATCTGATTCTGGTATTCTCTCGAGAGATGGTGTTGAAAATTTTTAATTTTGCCATTTCTCTTCTTCAGAGCCTGGGGTTCACAGTACACTTCAAAAGGGCTTCTCTGACTCCTTCTCAGGATCATGTCTTTCTGGGTTGCAGGAGTCAGACAGTACCCATAATGGCTGTGAGAAATTTGATGAGATGGGATAATGCCAGCTGTGTTTGGGACAGTAGGGCAATAAATGTGCAAAATATACCAGCGTAGCCAGCTGAAATTTCATTAAGAATTATATGCCATTTGTATAAAGAAATATATCTCATCTGTATCTGAAACTGAAAATGTGTTTGTGAAGTTGCTTGTGTGGAAAATGTGTTAGAACTGTATGTCATTTGAACATCAAACTAACTTGTACAGGTGCTTTTGCCTCAAAATAGTTTAAAGTGGTTTGTGTTAAGATAATGTATTAACAGTGTGTCCTGCTGGACAGGGAAGCAGTTAAACATTTATCTTATTTCTTTTTTTAAGAAATAGGGAGATGTGAATGAACTATTAAAGTCAATAAAATTGTATCTCTCAGTTGTGAAGGAAGGCAAAGACAGAATGTCTACTGGAATAGTTTTTCTCTATGGTTTGTCCCTGCAGGAGCAGTAATTGTTTTATGACATCCTGAAAACTCCACCAGATCTGAGTAATACTCTGTTTCACATGAGGGTGAAGAAATCCTGTCTAAACTTCAAAAGGAATACTGTGGGAACCTAGAGTCATGTGACCAGAGATATGGTCATTCTGTTTAGTCATCCTGGATATTATATTTTAGATATTAGTAGGGGAACTCTATGAGTACAGCATAGTCTGTGTTGAGGCCTGACACCGGAAGGATTATCCCCCATCATCTGCCTTGCTTGCTCTTGAGTAAGTTGCTAGAAAACTGTGTTGTTTAGGGCAGTCAGGAATATTTAGCAAGATTAGTTTATTTCTGTTTTTCTTTACTGCCTAAGACTGTTCAATGATTAGTTCAATATTTCTTGTGAAGAGAACTCTGTGTTTACTGTACATATATATTTAGTATTTTCATGTCCTTTGTTTATTGTTAAATATATTTAAACCTTTTATTGTGGCTGGTCCTTTTAGAAAATATTCAAACTTTGAGACTCCTTATACTTACTTATTTCATGTGACTGTGTGGGATGTCTCTGAAGGCCTAAGCTGTCTTGGTCAAACTACTTCTATTTGTATTGATATTAATATTGCACAGTATTAATTGGATATCCTTTGTAAGGGCCTTAAAGTAAGTGATTAAATAAGGTGACTGGTGGCAGTGACTGAACTACCTTATAGTCTGGGAAGAGGGGGCACAGTGGGTAAACCTGTGCCAGCCTCGCCCAGATTTTTTTGAGCTACTTGGGGCAGGGACATGAAGCAGTTTGACAGAAGGGGTGCTGGAGGACTTGACTTGGTCACTTGGCTGAGGACTTGAGCCTGTAGCTGTGCTAGTGGGGAGCCTTATTGGGGCCTTGGAGGGATACAAATATAAAGCGATCCAGACCCCAGGCTGAGTGTTCTCTTAGTGTGCTCCTAAGGGAAATTGTGTTTGATGCAGAGAGATCTGCATCTGTGAATACTGTATCTATTTTCCCCAATGTGAACATTCCCTCACTGGTGTCAGTGGACAGGATTGAGGACCATCATAATGGCATCCTTACCTTCTGCAAAATCCTTAAAACTCATTTCCTTTCTCTAAACTCTTCTTCCTCTGGCCTCCATTACAGCCATAGAGTTTCTGAGAGTTATGGGGTTTATGGCAGCCACCATTCCTATACTCCTCCTGACCAGAATCCACATGAGGAAGTATCAGTTGTTTCTGAAGTCAGTGTGGTTTCTACATACTCATCCTTCAGTGTTTGTTGTTTCTCTTGTTCCCTGTCTGAAGAAGGAACTTCTCTGGTGGATTCAGCAGTTGTCTTTAAATCCAGGCTCACCTTTCAGCCTCCTCTTTCAGCTCAGGAACTGTTTTCAGATGCTTCAGACATGGGATGAGGAGATGCTTTAGGCTCCCAAGAAGTAGAGAGAGGATGATCACCTCTTCAGCAGAAGGAGCATGTCAGTGTCAAAGAGGTACGAGCTCTTATGTTGGCTCTGCAGGCCCTTCATCCTCTCTTTTTCTACAGGGACTGTCAAGGTATTCACAGACAGTACCACAGTGATGTGGTATGTAAACAAACATGGAGGAACAAGAACTTAACTTCTTTGCCAAATGACACAGTTTGGGATGCTGGTGTCAGGTATCAAGTGACTCTTCAGGCAGTTCATATCCCTTCAGAGTGAACATTATAGCCGACACTGAGCAGAGCCTTATCTCAATCCCAGGAATGGATGCTTCACAGGGATGTGTTTATGGACATTGTCCACCAATGGTGTACTCCAGAAGTAGTTTGGTTTGCCTATACTCTGAACACACAGCTTTCTTTGTTTTGTGACATAGTCCCAGGTCCTCTGGTGTGGCAGTGATATGCTGTCTATTTTATTGGGAATGGGATGTTTCTGTATGGATTTCCTCCCCTTCCTCTCATTCAAAAAGTCCTGTTCAAAATAGAACAGAATGCTCCCAAAGTCTTGGGGACTCCATTTTGACCCCAACAGCACTGGTTGCCTGTTCCTCTATCATTACAAGTCACCTCACAGGGTGGGCCTTCTCAAACAAGACATAGGATCTCTCCTCCATCCCCACCTGTCCACTCTTTAATTGAAAATGTTGGTGATAGTAATCTGATTCCTCATAGACACCTATTTTTTGAGGACATTATGTGGCTCCTGCAGTAGGGCAGAAAGCCCAATACTAGGAAATCCTTCTTACCCAAATGGAAGTGTTTTTTTTTAGTGCCTGTCTCGTAACCTGGACCCACTTACCATGGATGTTCCTTAGTTTCTCTTTTATCTGTTTGAGTTGCTAAATGCTGGTTTGGCCCATCAGTTAAGAACCCGTTATCAGCTATCTTTGCTTGTCTGCCTTAATATCTTCTTTCAGCTTGTAGATGTCAGGCTAAACAATTTCTAAAAAGTGTCCTTCATAGGAGACCTCCCAGGAAGCTTGTTCCCTCTCCCTGGGATATTCATTTTGTTTTGGAGAAGTTGAATTTGGATCCTTCGGCGCCTGCTGCTTCAGCTACTTTGCGGCATCGTTCTTACTTCTGCCAAACAGATGAGTGAAGTACATGCCATTATGGCTTGTCCTCCTTTTTTAGTATTTCATAAGGACAGGGATGGGTGTCTTTACATAGTAAGCCTTTTTTATGCATAAGGTGGTTAATGAGTTGTCACTTAATCTGTCTATTAGTTTTCCTACTTTTTTCCCCTAAACAAAATCTGCCAGTGAGAGGATGCTGCATACTTTGGATGTGCATAGGAACTCAGATTGTATTGGAATAACAGTAAAGGGAGGAGGAAGGAACAGTGCATCCCTCTACAAAGCCTCCTGGCTATGTCCATGTATTACTTAACTTAAGCTCTCCTATCCCCTCCCCTACTTACCTATGAACAACTACCAAGTTATTCACTGTTATGCCCTACAGTACTAAAATTCTAACAGCTATTTTGTTTTTCTAGACTGACTGTATCTCCTAATCCTTGCTATTTGTAATGTATCTAATTGCTGAAAAGTGTTCCGACTGTTTGTACAGTTCAATGTGAATATCTGATTGAAGTATAATATACTTTGTTTTGTTTTTACAATCTGGAGGTTTTCTCCCCGGGCCTCCGCTGAAATTGGACCTAGTCCAGTCGAAATTTCCCGGTCAACAAATGTAAAATAAAAAATAAAGGTATGAGAAAATCTGATCAGTTTGTTTGTTTGTTTTTTTTTCATCATAGGTCAATAGGATTAGCTGTATCTAAGCCAGGTATTTTTTATTGGATTTCAAAGGCTTTTTATTTTTGTTACACTTTTCATGGCAAGAGCCTTTCTTCTTCTGTGAAGGCTCATTCAACTAGAGCTGTGGCTTTTTTTTCAAGGGGTTGGATACTAATTCTAGTCTTGAAGCTGCTGCCTGAACTTCTATGCATACTTTTACCAAATACTACAAATTGGATGATGTGTGCAGAGGTAGAGATGGTTTTGTTACAGCCATCCTTCATGGCTTTGTAGAGGGATGCACTGTTCCTTCCTCCTCCCAGGTTTGTTCTTGAGCTCTGGCAGTCTCCCACATGGAAGGAATACTGCAACAGTGAATGGAAGGACATAGTTGTGTAAAATCTGACCATAACAATATATGTCCTTTCCGTCACTGTTGCAGTATTCTCCCACTACCGCCATCCCCCAGTCCTTCTCCTGCATGGACGTACAGTTTAGATCCTGACATTTGTTACAATGGGTGCATACTGGGGCAGTAAATTCTGAGAAAGCTATATACAGACATCACCACTATGCCCTGTGCCAAGTGAAAAGTATACTTGTGAAATTCGGCGTACCTTAAAGAAACAGTAGGCTTTTGTATACTGGCCGGACAGACATCAACGGCAACCCTTGTCTTCTATCAGGATGTTATGGTAATATTTCTGACATTATGTCAACCAGCAAACAAGATTTGAGGTATATTAGGGTTGGCACCCTATGGATAAGGGAAGAGCTCAAGAGCTTTTAGTAGCCACGAGCTACAATAATGGCCAAGTCAGATCCAGAGTTCAGATGTAAACCCACCTGTTGAGCAAGAATGAAAATGGTCAGCAGAGATGGAATGTCATGGTGAGTAAATGGTCAGCAGAGACGGAATGTCATGGTGAGTAAATGGTCAGCAGAGATGGAATGTCATGGTGATTACAATAACTTATTTTTGCTTGTTAATGGCCAAAGTCAGGGGACATTATACCTGTATTGGTTTTAAACAGACTAAAATCCAAATGGTCATGGTCCTGTCCATTGTGCCATTTCTAAGCAAGGACCATTGTATGTCCTCCCTAGATCTTCAGGATGCATATTATCAAAGCAAAACTGGACAGGCAGTCCTGTAGACACTTACACTCTCAGATGGGAGCCATTCATTACCAATTCAGACTCCTGTTCTTTGGACTCAACACAGCCCCCCAGGGTGTAAACCAAATGTATGGGTGTGGTGGCAGCTCAGCTGAGTCTATAAAGATTCTGATTGTTTCCATACCCAGACGACTGGCTCCTCCACACCATGCATCTCCTACAACAATCCATGGACTATTTGCACAACATATCTCACTCACTGGGGATAATACTCAAGTATGCCAGATCAAATCTGACACCAGTACAGATGTTGGATTGTATTGGTGCACATATGAATGCAGCAATGCAAATTGCCTCTTTGCGTACTCATCACATAGATACACTCATGTCTCAGGTTCTTCTGATTCTATCTCATCCATCTTCTCTAGCGAAAGTAATTTTAGTTATGTATTTTATTTCAATTTGACATTTGTTAACCAGGTATGGCAGACTGAGCATGTGCCCTTTTCCAATGGACAGCTGGGGAGAAAAGCTGCATACAGAGCAACTGTAAAGCAAAAATAAAACCAAGTACAAAAAATTTCAGATACATGACAGATACTAAGTACAGAACTAACTCTACATACATAACAATATAATACAAGATAAGATGCAAGAGAAGAAGTCAAGATATATGGAAAAAAGATGTTTGTGCATGGCCGCTACGTGTGTTAGAAGTGAAACTTATGTAATGAAGTGTGGAAATGAACACACGCACACAGTTTTCCAAATAAGTACATTTTCGTAGTTCATTGTAGAAGTTTCACTTCTAACATGCATTATGGCCATGCACATATTTTTTTATCCATTTACTTTCTAAATGTCTAGGTTTGTAAGAGCAATAATTAAAAAAATAATTAAAAATATAAAAATTTTCCCTATTTTTGGGCCTTTGTCCCCCATAAGGTATGACTTTCTACAGATTTCTGAGGATGCGAGGTATGAGTAGCACTTGTCACCCTAACTCAGTCAGCACCCCTGGGAGAGCTGACAAAACCATTTAATAACTTAGCTGCTCGCTTTGCAAAACATGACATCATTAGCCAGCCTTTACAGCAGTAATTTTATTTCAATGTTTTCAGTTCTCCCTGTCTAATGCACAAGACAGGTTAATACCATAATACCATGAACTACTGACAAGCCATTCATTACATTTGCCTACACCTAGCACATGTAAAGAGAGTGACAACATCCTCCTTTCACTAGAATAGTGGACCTAACATAGGCAAAGCAAGAGATATGGGACAAATAAAAAGGTCCTATTCTTCTTCAGTAATAATGCCTCTGATTCATCCAAAAACCACATGGAGGAAAAAATAATATTATACATTTGAAGAAAATAGTTATAACTGTGATTAAAGAAAGTAGTCTACACAAAAGAGGGTGTATCCCCTACTACATGTTAAACCAATCACATAAATGATGAACTTGTTAATCTCCCAAAACAGTCACCAAAATAAGCTGAGCTCTGGTTTCAAAGCAAGTGTATTCTATTTGCACCGAGGCTTCCTGTTCATTCAGCTGTTAGTTTGTATTTTCACTGAAATACTCAAGCAGGACGTAGGTTGCAATCCAGGAGGGTTGGTGTGTTACTATTAGTAATCACAAGCATGCTGTTCTGTTTTGTCTTTTTTTAATGTTATACTTTGTATGGTTTGTTTTAGGGGTCTATATGACTAGACCGAAAGATCACAACAGCTAATGTATGTACATCCTACATCAACAATATTAACCTTTTTGTAAGATTTAAACCAGAGCCCCACTGACAATCAGATTGACTATCTGGAAGTGACAATCTACAGAGATATGGGTCAAGGCTGTACAGAAAACCTACATTTCCTAATAAATATTTGGAGTTCAACAGCCGTCACCCTGGATACACAATCATGAACATTTTCAAAGGTCAATTAGTGAGAGCATCCATAATGAGTTCCAACAGGGTCAAGTTCCAGATGGGACTAAATAAATTAATTTATATTTTCTGAGAAAGTGGATATGCAAGAGATGTAGTATACAAAATCAGTGTGGAATTACTAATGGATGGGGCACTAAATAAAATCTACTATTAGGTATGACACGAGGGTAGTGCCCCAAGACACCAGGACAAAATACAATCAGGAAAGGGTTTGCATTGTCTGTGGTGTTATAATTGGATAGCTACACCAAAGAAAAAAAAAGGATATATTTATTAGAAACTAGAACATATTTCGGGGTAATGATGATATCTTTACGACCACTGGTGAAACTCCAAGATTTGTCTATATGAATAGGAAGAAGTTAAATATTTGATTGGAACACCCCAATATAAAAACAATGTATAGCAACAAGGGCACCAAACATTATAGTGCATGCAACCAATGTAGATATATTTCAGAAAAACAGTATAGGTAACCCACTAGAGTAGTACATTTTGTATATGGGAATTGTAACACCAGAGGAATAGTGTATATAGCAATTTTCTCAAGCCATAAATATTTCTGCACTGGAAAGACAGAAAGGCAATCTTGTGAACTTTTACATACAACTGTTAAAAGCAACACAAGCAGTGCCCTTTATGGACACAGAGACATGTGACCCACATTTACAAAGTGTAAGTTTGGTATTTTAGAAACAATACCTAAGAGCATCGGGGGGGGGGCAGTTAGGAAACACAGGTAGAGAAAAGGGAGCTCATTTGGCAGCTCAGGATGAATGCCATGTCAGTTCTTAGTTTAAATGAGAAGACCTCATTGACACCAATACTGAAACTATTATCAGCTGATGTATAAATGAAGAGAAATAACTAAGCAAAACATAACAAGGTTTATTTGGATCCCTACTTTAAAAATGGAGTTTGAGAAGGTAACTTACAGAATGATTAAAATGTTTATTGTATACAACTTGCATGATTGTTTGCTATTTACTTTTTAAATGTGATTAACACACAATATATAAGAGTTGGCTAGAAATACCTATTTACTACATTTTTTTATTAATTTGTTTTATAACATAATACTTTACAGGATGTTTTAGGCTGGTTGATATCTGTTGTCTTGTAACTTGTGGTAAAATGCATGTTATATGGTTAAATGTAACATTGTCTGTTTAAAACTTTCAAATGTAGGATCAATTGAACAATAACATGACTGCATGATTTTTAAATAGAAAGAGGTGTTAGATGTAAGTAAAATGGTTGTGAAGAAGTCCATGGTTGAGTAGACAAAAGGGTTTGACCGTTTTTATGTATTTGGCAAGTCTCCATTTTATGTGACATCTGGAGTCTGTATTTTTATTCATTCCAGTGACTAACAGTTATAGTATATAACATTTCCACCTGTTCACCAGAGTATGCATGTAACACAAAAGCTGGAACTAGACATAGTGGGACTTGTGATGGCCTCTCAACCCTAGGCAAGTACTGAAGGGGCCTCAATCCTCACCACTGACACCAGTGAGAGGTGGCCATTAAAAACAGGAATATATTTACTCATTATTTTGAAATTCAGCTGTTTGCATCAAGTAGAATTTCTTGTCATAGCATACAGAACATGATCTAGACCTGGGAATGGGCTCTGTGTTTCTCTCCAGACCCCACACAAGACTCGACACTGACCACTTTGGAGCACTGTGCCCCAGTTGTAAGTAGCTGACACACCCACACTAGTTTTTTTTTTTTTTTTTATTGTCATGCACACACAGTCTTGCGAAAGGCTGGCAGAGATTTACTAGATATGCCACTCTGCCAAGACTATAAGGTAGTCATGCTGACACCAGTCAGCTACTCTAAAGGTTTTACAAGGGTATCCAAATACTGAGTAAAAGTAGTTGTAATACAAATGGCATAGTGTGACCAAAGCAAAAAGCTTTGCAGGGTGGTCACAGTGTCACTAAAATAAGTATAAGCACTCTCAAGATTTGAAAGCATTCTCTAAAAGACCAGCCACAATGAAAGGCATAGAAAAATGTAATAATAGCTAATAAAATAGAAAACATCAAAATACTGAATATCTAGTTACAGGAAAGGACAGAGTTTTAATCACAGGTGCTATAAGAAATAACATGGATAGATTTACATAGATACAGGAAAACAATACTTAACTAATCCCACTATATTTTCCTGTCTAAATAAGTGTTCCCTATTTAACTGAAATAATTCAGCAAGGCAAAATGAAGTGCTGGGATGCTTTCTTCCAAAAGGCAAGATGATATTTTACCTGACTAACTGCAATAACTGTCAAAGTTCTTTACTTGTCATGTTCCAAAAAATCAAAACAGAAAGAGTTTGGTACTTTTAGTGCTGGTTTTGAGATGACATCACATCTGTTACAGCATACGAAAGCTATAGAACAATTTCAAGAACTACCATTCTTCCCTTCTAGAATTATCTGTTAAAATATATGCATTTAATCAGTTATAATAATAATGTCTGACATACAAGGACATGTGTTCTGTGTCCAGCAAGACCCACCATCAAAATATTTTCAAAATAAGCAACTCCACAACTACATTTTTAATACAAGCAACTGTACAGTTCAGAGGAATAGTGAAATTACATAAAATTATTTACAAAACTCCAGCGGGCTATGCTAGCATATTTACACATGCACTGCCCTACTCTCCCTGGCACAGATGGCATTACATCACATCATCACTGGACTAATAACTATTGAATGCAATGATGCTTTCTGCACTGTCTGAATGTGAATGGTATATAGATAAATATAAAAAAGGAATAATGAAGTGTATCAAAAAATTTGAGTAAAAAAAAACTTATGTTACAGAAGACACACTTGGAAAGAACTGAGCATGTGAATTTGATAAAACAAAGGTTCTCCGGGTGGTTATTAAGGGGAATATGTGAGCATGTGAATTTGATAAAACAAAGGTTCTCCGGATGGTTATTAAGGGGAATATGTGAGCTAAAGGAAACCAGGAGTACTTCTATTAATTGCAACAGCAGCTCCTCTGGAAGAAGATAAAAACAAGGATAGTAATGGAAGATTTGTAGTGCTAAGGACTGCTGGCAAGGGAGATGGATTACAGTGATATGTATTTATATTCACCAAAAACTGCTGTAATGGAGCTTAATGAAACTCTGGGAGAAATGATCAGTTTTCAGCAAGGAATATTACTTATATGTAAGGACTGTAATTTGATTTGTAGCAATGAAGATGTGTTTGTGGGGCCCAGAAGGGAAAGTATAACAAAGGAGGGTAGATTTTTCAATACATTTATGAAAATATTCAGCATAGAAGATGTGAGTTCATTAGCAAGAGTTTGTATGGAATTTACATATTATTCATAAAGGTATACTAACTGGGCTAGACTACACAGATTTTACATTTCATAGGAACATGTACATTTAATTGAAGGTATTCATATGCACCCAATAACTACTTGAGACCATGTGTCAATAATAACTAAAATAAAAACACAGTGTTATGAAATAAAAATGAGACACTGGTGGTTTCTCACCTATCTGTTGAAAACAAAGGGATGTAATGAATGGGTAGTGCAGATTATTCAGTAACTATTTGAGAGGATAGAAATTACTTCTGAAAGTATAGTCATGGAGTAGCTTAAACTTAAGCTGGAGTTTAAAAATAGAGTGGAAATGAAAGGGAGCTATGGTTAAGAAGTAACTAGAAATATTTGGACGTACTGATAAATGCTAGAGTATTGATAAATAGGGTTACTCTCACAGAACAAGAAGAGGATCAACTGCAGAATGCTAAACAGAAATTAATGGATTGTGTGGTAATATACAGGAATGTATAAATATTGCTGTTAAGCAACTGTTTTTGGATAATAAAAGTGGAGCACAACAACTTTTAGAACAACGACTCAACCTACAGAAATGAGAAAGGGCTTTCACCAAGCCTAGAGAGACTATAACAAGGAAGGTAACAAGAAATCATGTAGAGGTATTAGAAATATTTTAGAAATTCTGTGAAAGTCTGCATAAATCAGATAGATATGGAAAAGAAGAAAAGGTACAAATGGAAATGTTTATAGAAGAAGTAAATATGCCAAGGTTAGAGGTAGATGAGGCTCAGTTACTAATGGTTAGGACAGGAGGAGATGAGATAACTGTTGTGGTATATAACCAGTCTACAAGAGACCCCACAGGGATAGATGTTATTCCTGTAGAAGTATGGAAGATAGGAGGGAAAAAACTGATGACACCTGGAAGGTTTTGTTTAACAGTATTTTAAGAGGAGGAGAAGTACCAACATTGTGTAAAAAAGCAGCAGTAGCTGTAGTAGCTAAAGAAGATAAAGGTCCATGAGATCCAGCTTCATGCAGGCCCATTTCAATACTGAACCATGACTATAAAGTGTCCATGTCTATAATGGCTAGAAGTAGAGCAAAAGTAATGCCAAACATGACAGATAGTAATCAGTGTGGTTTTGTGGAGGGGAGACTAACATTTGAGAACAGTAACAGAACACTGATGATCCAGAGGGAAGCAGAATGCCATTATTGTTGTTGATGGGTCTTGATTTAGAGAAAGCATTTGAGAGAGTAAGTTTGCAGTTTTTCAGCAGGGCAATGGAAGCATTTGCATTTCCTGAAAAAATATATGGTTGATTTGGAGAATAAATAAGGGATGGGAGGTAAAAAGTAAAGTGGGTGGGGTTGTCTGTGCTAATTTATGCTTGAGCAGAGGAACCAGACAGGGATATCCACTTTCCCCTTTGTTGTTTGCATTATATTTAGAACCATTGGCAAAGAAAATAAGGGTCTCAGAACTTCAAGGATGTAATTGGCATGTTAATCTATAAAATATATCTCTAGTTGAAGATGATATTTTATACATGACAAAGACAGAAACAGACATTACAGTGTTGTGGAACATTTTGAGACAGTTTCAGATCTTTTCTGGACACCAAATCAATGAAACTAAAAACGGAAAAGACAATAATGGTAATTTATGTACCCAGATATGAATTGGTTTGACAATATCCATATTTAGGGGGACATGATAAGATGAAGTATTTAGGAGTGGATTAGAAAGTGTTCTGGTGTGGCAGCTGAGAATATGTGGGAAGAAAGAAAGCAAAAGATAATTGAAAAACTGAGAAAATGGAAACTTTGTTAAAGGAATATAGATAGTAAGATACAAAAAGTTGAAATGTTTTAGTCCCTTTAATCTTTTATCTAGGTTGGCCATATTTGTATCAACCAGAGGAGAATCATGGATAGCAATAATAAAGAGTTGAAGGACTTTATCTGGGAGGGAAAATGGCAAGAGTCAAGTGGGATAAGCTGAGTCTTCCTTTGGAACACTGCAGATTGGGATTACCCAGTTTGAAGTGGTATTTCAGAGCTGCACAGCTGAGGCTTTTATACATAGCACAAGCAGAAAACTATAACTCAAAGTAGAAAGGGATGATGAGTAAACGGGGGGAGGTGAAGAAACAAGCAGAGACAGATTTTGGATGCAAGCCCTTGAGAAGAATAACAATAGTTATACAGAATATATGTATAAAGTATCAGGAAGTATCTGAACAAGGAGATTCTCCTGAGAGGGATGACTGCAATTAGGGACATAGGCAATAGGCAAGAAGGGGCTTGAATTTATTGGTGAAAACTGGCAAAAGAACCATAGTACTGGGATCAAAGAGCTAGAGAGGGGAAGATGATAGAATGGAAGGATGCCAAGAATTTGCTTAGACTTTACAGATTGCCTTCCCTATGAAGGATTGATATCAGAATGTGGCAAAGAGAAAGAACTGTGGGGTGTCCTTAAGGGAAGACCAGCAGTGGTATATATTTTTAGTACAATGTACAACAGGAGCTACCAGTAAAAAAAACAATAATTAGTTGAGCATATAAAATATTGCACAATAACTATAAGAATCAATCAGAGGAGGTTAAAAGGGATTAGGAGGAGAGATTGGATAAGTAATTCATAAAGAAACCATGGGTGGATGCATGTATGTCTCCCAAATATGCCACAAAATATAGAAGATTCAGGATTTCTGCTTGGAAATGTTTACATGGGTAATGTTTATACCCTTAGTACACTCCAGAGAATGTTACACTGAAATAGACAGGAAGTATTGCAGGTGTGATGGGGAAGCAAGAGGTAACTGGGAACATATTTCCTGGGAGTGAGGTGAGCTGGTGGACTTTTAGGAATTACCCTGTGGGATGTACTGTCAGAGATCATGGGTGGACAGACTGGTCTGACAAGGGAGATAACTTTTCTGAGGTATGATACAGAATTGGAATTGCGTAGACATGAGAAGGACTTGGTGTGTCTACTTATGGTGGCTGCCAACAAAGCAATTACTAGGAAATGGAAATCACAATCTAAAACAACTACAGTAGAAGTAGTGAATACAGTAACAGAGATAGCACACCTGGAACTGAGATCATAAAATGTAAAACAACTACAGTAGAAGTAGTGAATACAGTAACAGAGATAGCACACCTGGAACTGAGATCATAACAAAATGTAAAACAACTACAGTAGAAGTAGTGAATACAGTAACAGAGATAGCACACCTGGAACTGAGATCATAACAAAATGTAAAACAACTACAGTAGAAGTAGTGAATACAGTAACAGAGATAGCACACCTGGAACTGAGATCATAACAAAATGTAAAACAACTACAGTAGAAGTAGTGAATACAGTAACAGAGATAGCACACCTGGAACTGAGATCATAACAAAATGTAAAACAACTACAGTAGAAGTAGTGAATACAGTAACAGAGATAGCACACCTGGAACTGAGATCATAACAAAATGTAAAACAACTACAGTAGAAGTAGTGAATACAGTAACAGAGATAGCACACCTGGAACTGAGATCATAACAAAATGTAAAACAACTACAGTAGAAGTAGTGAATACAGTAACAGAGATAGCACACCTGGAACTGAGATCATAACAAAATGTAAAACAACTACAGTAGAAGTAGTGAATACAGTACCACACCTGGAACTGAGATCATAAAATGTAAAACAACTACAGTAGAAGTAGTGAATACAGTAACAGAGATAGCACACCTGGAACTGAGATCATAACAACATGTAAAACAACTACAGTAGAAGTAGTGAATACAGTAACAGAGATAGCACACCTGGAACTGAGATCATAACAACATGTAAAACAACTACAGTAGAAGTAGTGAATACAGTAACAGAGATAGCACACCTGGAACTGAGATCATAACAAAATGTAAAACAACTACAGTAGAAGTAGTGAATACAGTAACAGAGATAGCACACCTGGAACTGAGATCATAACAAAATGTAAAACAACTACAGTAGAAGTAGTGAATACAGTAACAGAGATAGCACACCTGGAACTGAGATCATAACAAAATGTAAAACAACTACAGTAGAAGTAGTGAATACAGTAACAGAGATAAAACAACTGGAACTGAGATCATAACAAAATGTAAAACAAGTACAGTAGAAGTAGTGAATACAGTAACAGAGATAGCACACCTGGAACTGAGATTATAACAAAATGTAAAACAACTACAGTAGAAGTAGTGAATACAGTAACAGAGATAAAACAACTGGAACTGAGATCATAACAAAATGTAAAACAACTACAGTAGAAGTAGTGAATACAGTAACAGAGATAGCACACCTGGAACTGAGATCATAACAAAATGTAAAACAACTACAGTAGAAGTAGTGAATACAGTAACAGAGATAAAACAACTAGAAGTGAGATCATAACAACATATAGGAGCAAACTATATAGGAGAAATGAGAGTTGTGTGAACAAGACATACAGGAGATAATGAGGTTTAAAAGAAGGCAGGGGTTACATGAGTTAGGTAATGTTTGACTGAAAATGATTGGGTAGATTAGATTAATGATGTATAATGTTTGCAACTGGGATTGAGTCAGTATGGTTTGTAATGTAAAATGGCAGCAACTAGGATTGTGTTGGTGTGGTGTGTTTTCATTTATATCAATGTATGATTGCCTACGTTGTAAGTGATGGTGTAATAAAGATAATAAAGATGTTTCTTGTTTAAAAAAGGGCAGGAAAGGAAAAAGTTATGTAATGCTGTATGATACACAGCAATATATGTGAGATATGTTTGTATATGTGAACTTGTTAATACTGTTCGGTTACTTTCATATAAATGTAAATTTGCCTGTGTCAAAAGTGATAATTCAATTAATGTGTTTAAAAAAATTTGGTTGAAGATCTCAGTCATCATGTTTGCTCCATTATGGTCTCACCAGTTGTGGTTCCTCTTCCTTTAGTCTCATCTTTGTTATCCTCCCTGGATACTGCACCCAACTCTAAATTTTATTTCACACATCTCATGGAAGAGCCATCCCAATATCCTAGTCCTTGAACTAACCACATGTTTTTTCCATTTCCAGTAATAGCCAGACAGCCCAGGCTTCCCTCCCCAGTATGTACCACTTTAATTTCCTTGCAAAAAGGCTCCACCAAAAAAGTTGACAAGAGCAAATAGAAAAGATTTCCCTTTGGGCATTAATAAACAATGCTGACCTTGTTACTGCCCCTGTCTCTCATGTTCTTGATTTTCTGGCTGCTTTTTTCAAACATTAAACTACAGATGGCAGCCATATCAGATTTTCATACAGCAGACAAAAATGATTCATCTGATATTGTAAATTTTCTGGTGTTCCATGACATGTGTGTTTGGATCCGATCCTTGGGTCTGACTCGACTGCTTTTTACAACTTGTGGCTATAGCAAACTCTTGAGTTCCTCCCTTACCCATGATGTTGTAGGCCCCTCTGTATCTCAGGTCTGAATTGCAGCCTTTACATATGGACATGGTCACTGTCAACTGTCGAGCAGTTAGTAGGTTAAAAGAGTTTTTGACTGTATACCTATTCCTTTTTTCATTGTTATATATCATGATAGTTACAAGCTATCCCCCCTTATCCTTACACTTTGTTTTCCGCATATAGTTTAATACCACCATTGGTATTTTTGTTTCTATCTTTTCCTAGCATTTTAGTATTCCAAACTACCATTGTTAGCAGTTTTTTCCTTCCTTGTCTTACTAATATAGAAGAACAAGTGAAAAAGAAAACTTTTCTGCCTTATTCTTCTTGCTGTTTACCATAATGCCAGAAAAACATTCCAGTTTCAAATAATATAGTCATGCCCACGAGTCTTGTACCTATTGTCTGAACTCTGCCTGTTTGAAAGTTCTTTGTGAGATTTGTAAATCTCTGAATCCAAAGGCTTTAGTAGACTAGAAAAATGAAATAATTCTGAAGGGACTTCTCCCTGAAACCTTTTCAGAATCATGGGCTGGAGCTCAGTCCTCCAAGGCAGGACAAAAAACGTTAATAGAAATCAGTCCATGAGCAGTCTGAGACTTGCATTATTTCTTTGGATTCAACAAGGAACCGACCCAGAAAATTTTGAAAGGCTTAGATCTCAGACCTCAGATCCAACTGTCTGCGATGGCCTGCCTCATTGGATCTGCTTCTCTCTGAGCCAAAATAACTCCCCTAGACCGATTATCCATCCTGTCAGGACCCAGTCCCCTCTGGGTAACCTTCCTTCTTTAGAGAGCCACCAGCATTCTTGAACTCCCTCCTAAGCTTTTTCCCTTTCTTCCAGGAGTCTTACAGAGGCAGATGTATGTAGGATGAGTAAATATCTCTTGGTACAGATACAGATGGGAGTTCTCCCTGTTTCTACCCCTTCAGGTCACCTCTACCACCCTTGGATCTGCCATCCCAGATGTCAGTGTGCCATGAGCCTTATCACTGTACTGCACAGGGGCAGTCAGCCCAAAGTCTCCTGGCCGCCCAACATGGTATCCTTATTTCTTCTGATACTTATCTGGCCCCACTTAGTGAAGACGTCCCTAGTAAGTGAAAGTGCAAGAGGAGGCACTTAGACTCCCTTCAGCAGTCAAGCACAGATGATATTGATTTCAGTGAAGGGGAAGGGTCCCCAAGATCACCATCTGATGAGTTCTCCTTTAAAGAAATTTTTGGTGGGTGTACTGATAACCCTTCCCTTTCCTGGGTGATTCCATCCACTGATGAGCTCATTGAATTGACCTGTCAAGTGGTGTGGAAGCAACCTGATTTTATTGTACTGATCCCCAAGAGACAACAGAGGATCTTTTCAAAACCAAAGGGGAAAGAATTTTGGAGCAAAAGAGTACCAGTGAATGCTATGGTGGAGCCATGGCCACAAAGAAGAAACTCATAGAGTAGAGTTCATCTGTTCATCCCCCTAAAAAAGAGTTTAGGGTGATGGAGAGATTACTGGTGTGTTTGCAATTCAGTGACTTTCAGACTTAGATCACTGAGCTATTTGACTCACTTCATCAGATTCAGAGGGATTTTATTAAAGAACTCTCCAAATTCCTGTCAGGAGCAGTAACTGCTGAGGCATAGACTTCTGCTACATCACAGCTGGCTACCTTACAGACAATTACTAATTCCCATGAGGTTTGTTTCACATGTAAGTGAAGGTACCTGTAGGGCAGCAGGTTCAGGCATTTCTATTAGGAGACTTTCCTAGATGAGCCAGTGTTATTTTGTGGAGCCCTTCAAGTCCTCCTTTGTCAATGCTTCATCTGACAGAAGTTTCTTGCTTGGCCCTAAGGTGTGCATAGGTTTTGTGACTCCTCAAAGAACCTTCTGTAGGAATCAACAAGGTGGTTCAAAGATGTGGTTCAGAAGTCTCAGGGTCCTTTCCAAGATACATATTGAGATAGTTCACCTGGGGGCAGAGGAGGTGCTGTAACAGAAGATACTACCCATGTATCGGAGGAGGCCCACAAAACCAGAGATCCAGTGATTCCTTTTCTGACAGACCATATCAGCACTCCTGAAAGGAGGCCTGATTGTCCACCTCTGGAGACATTTGGGAGTCATGTATCCCTGCACCAGAAAGTGTGGCTAGACATTACAGAAGATACATGGATCCAAAAGATTATTTCTAGAAGTTATGTAATTCCCTTATCCATACCCCCTTAATAATAAACAACATTTCTGAGGTTCCACCCAGTCAGATGAAAGTAGGAGCTCTAGAAACAGCAAAACTGCAAGAAAAAAAAGAGTAATCCAGGGGGTTCCCGCAGAACACAGACAATCCTGACCTTACTCAATGTTCTTTTTAGTGCCAAACAAAGCAGGGAATTGGAGACCAATTCTGGATCTCAGAAAACTGAAGTAATCAGTGCAGTTTACAAAGTTCTGAATGGCCATGTTTCAGTCTATTGTGTCTTTCTTGCACAAGGATGATTGGATGTGCTCAATTGATCTTCCAGATACATACTGTCTCATAGAAATAAATAGGCGATCCAGGATATAGTTACACTTCAGTTGAGAGTCAGTCATTAGCAGTTCAGAGCATTGCCCTTTGGCCTCACCACAGCCCCCAGGGTGTTTTTCAAATGCATGGCAGTAGTAGTGGATCACTTGAGACAGCACGGATTCTGACTGTTTCAGTCACATGTGTCATAATTCATTAAAGAGACGCAGAGGCTTCTTGTGAATTCAGTTGTCTTTCATTAGATACACACATCAGGATGCATTGGTTCAGTACACTGGAATACTTTACTTGGATTTCTTATACTTCACTGATTCACTGTTACTTCAGTCACACTCTCAGATGCAACTTCATACATGGCAGATACACTACACGATAGCAGAATCTACACCTGTTCCCTACTTTATATACACATGATTGTTTAGCCATAGTGGCTGATGAAGTACAACATACATACTGATCTACAGTTTCCTTACCTAGATGACTGGCTCATGACCACTCTGACCAAGCATGTAGTGATCAAACCAAAAGATTACGTGCTGCAATTGTGCTCTCGCGTAGGTATTACAATCAATATCTACAAATCTCACCTAGAACCAGCTCAACTGTTCAACACTGTATCAGTGACAGCCTCCCTTCCCTTGTCAAGGGTCAAAATAATTTGATTAAAATAGTCCAAAAGATCATTCAAAGTTCCCTGCTGTCATCCCTGATTTTACATCCTTTTGGGTCAATGTCTGCTCCCATAAGATTTCATATGAAAATTCTTCAGTGGACCCTGTTGACTCAGTGATCCATTCTGTACCAGCCCTTGTCCTCCCAGATGAGAATAAATCAGCATACATAAAATATCTCAGGTGGTGGATTTGCTCAGAACAAATTTTACAGGCATGACCTTTCATACTTCCTCAGGCCAAGGCTACAGTGAACACAGACACATCCCAGTTTGGTAGTGGGGCAGTTCTTGGGAAAGACAGTCCAAGGCACCTAGTCCTAAGGAGATGCCAGTATGCTGAGCAATATTGTAGAAATGAGAATAGTCCTCTTAGCATTACAGGCCTTTCCAGACTCTCTCCCTTCAAGACGTATTGCAACTCAGATGGACAATATGTTGGTAGTCTGGTACATCAACAATCAGAGAGGAACCGGATCTTACCCTTATGATGAGAAGCTGTAAGGGTATGGTAATCAGCGATCTCATCCAGTCGCTGTCTGATAGCAATGCACATTCCAGAGAAATCCAATGTGATAGCAGAAAAGTTGTCCATCCTATTACCTCAAGAGTGGTGCCTGAACAAGAAAATTGCAGAGAAGATATTCCATCAATGGGGCCAACTATGCTGAGACCTATTTGTATTTATCCTCCATAAGTGCAGCAGGTTTTTTGCCCTGATCTTCCTGCGAGAGGAGTCTGTGAGAGATGCTGTCCTCTACAATTGGCCCCCTGGTCTCCTCTATGCTTACCACAACCCCTCTGATTCCCCAGTTTCTTCAGATAGCATCTTGATTAAAGACTACAGTAATCCTCTTTGGCCCTTATCCCTTCGCCTTCTTGTAGTTCGGCCTCTGTCAATCCTGGACCCAATTCCAGACCTTCTGTGATATGCAGCAGACAAGATTCATCTGGACATTTTGACCCTAAAGTTCCCCACATGGTTTCTCCAATTCCGTTGATAGCTACACAGCCCAGGTTGTCCTCCCATGTCTATCCCACTCTTTTGTCTTCCCACAAAGCTTCCACTAGGAAGATTTACAAAAGTGAACAGAAAAGATTTGTTTTTTAGGCACAACAAAGAAACATCAGTCCTTTTGGTGTACCAGTATCCATAGTGCTTGAATATTTGGCGTCTATTGTTAATGAAGGTCTAGTTCATCAACAGTTAAAGTACAAATGGTTGATATGTCTAATTGTCATGTCAGAGTTGACAGCTCTGCCTTAGCTTCATCATGACTCTGTAAAACAGTTATAAAAAGGACCTTTTTACTGAAATTCCTCTTTACAGATCCTACTTTACCATGGAATTTGGATGTAGTATTACAAGCCTTGACTGAAACACCATTCAAACCAACTGTAAAATGTGAACTACAGTGTTTAACTTGGAAAAAAGAGGTTCTGTAGTTACCATCCATCTGTTTTGCCCATTTTCATTCTTGCTCAACTGTTGGGTTCTGATCCAAACCTCAGATCTGACTTGGTCATTACTGTATCTCATGGCCACCAGAAAAATCTCAAGCTCCTCCCTTACCCATAATGCATATGCCACAACCCCTAACATTCCTCAGATCTTGTCTGCTATCTTATAAAATATAAAGCAAGATACTATAAAAAATACTAACAGAATGAGCTATCTCTGTAGCTCAACAAGAAGGACAGTGGTGTCCTTATAATGTCTCAATCTTCCAGAATTCATTTGTGAGCAAGGTTGGGGGGTTCATGATGTGAATTTGTGGAAGAATGAAAATGGACAACACAGATGGAACAGTATAGTAAGTACATAACTTATTTATCTGATGTCAATTTTCATTCTGTCTTCAACTGTTCGGAAAGTCCCCAGCTAGATAAATTCCCGGGTTGACTCTAAGGAAGGATATTCCTGAGCACTGTTGAGCCAAAAGCTGCTCTTCACCTTGAGACCAGATACAGTTTGTAATGAGTAATAAAGGTATGATGATTAGCCCAGGTTGCAGACCCACATATATCATATGCGGAAAGCCTTGATAGAAACACTGAAGAAGTTGCCATGGACCTGGTTGAATGGGCTGTTAAAGGTTTGGGTAAAGTGAGACCCAATGTGCTATAGACAACTGATATACAGTTCATAAGCCATCTGGCTAGAGTTACCTTTTCAACTGGTTTTCCCATTGTAGACTCTGCAAAGTACAGAAATAATTGATCTGTCTTTCTAAAATTTTTCGTTCATGAAAAAATGTATCTGTAGATGTCCAATAAATATAAAATTGTTTTCAAATGATCAGATTGGCAGATTAATGGACTGCTTAATGTTGGAATAACATATATTCACCCTTGTTTTCAAATTTATGAAAGAAGATCGGCAGATTAATGAACTGGTTAATGTTAGATTCTGACACCACCTTAGGAAAGAAAGAAACATTGGTATGATATGTAACTCTAGCCTTATGAAAATTCAAATAGGGAGGTTTAAAGGAAAAGTTTGATGTTCTGAAATTCTCTTAGCCAAGGTAATCGCCTCTAGAAAGATAGTTTCCAGGTCAGGAAATTAAGATCACATTTAGATTCTGGCTCAAAGGGGGAATGCATGAAGGTCTGCAGTATAAAATTTAAATCCCAAGTTATAGTAGGGTCTTTATATAGAGGTCTGAGAAGGAAGATGGCTCTCAAAAAGGTTTTTCACAGCTTAGGTGAAGGCAGGCAGGAATTCTCAAATCCAATTGGAAAATTAGAGACTGGTACAAATCAAACTCTAATCACTGAAGAGACAGGCCCCTCATTAAAATTTTTGCCACTAATTCAAGAACACTCTGTATAGGAGCTGAGAAGGGGTCCGTGTGTTTCTTATGTGCCCCCCCCAAAAAAAATATTTTCCATGTACTTCTGTAAAGTGTTCTTGCAGAGGCCTTATGGGGAGATAAAAGTATGTGATGGGCAGGGGAAGAGAGCAGCAGTTGTATGGCTATTAACAGAACTGGAAAAAGCAGACTGTTAGCTTTAGGTTTGAAATGTCTGGGTGAACCATGCCTGTTGGGTGAGACATGAGGTCTGGAACTGGATGCAGAGTCCAAGGTGGTTAAAGTAGATGATGCCAAAGGAAGGGGAACCAAATCTTTCGAGGCCAGTAAGGTGCAATGAGGATCACTTTGCTCTTCAACCTGGCAGCTTTCTGCAGATATTTGTGGATCAAGTGAGTCAGTGATAAACAAGCAGGAGACCAAGGGGCCAACCATGGATTAGAGGTTCTGTCAGTAATATCCCCTGAGGGGGGGTCAGGGCAAAGAAGATGCTGCACCTGTTGTTTAGGGGAGAAGCAAAAAAATCACAGCAAGGCTGACCCCATCAGCAGAAAAAAAACATCAGGGCTGCGTCCGTGATCACTATGGCCTTGGTTGATGGACAACGAAAGGACGGACATGATGAACCTAATGTGATGGAATCCATCAACAAAGGTATTTCTTGCATGCCTGAGTGATTATTATTTGTGCTGCCATTCAATGATAAAGAATCGACAATTATTTTTCTAGCATCCATTGAAGAATTTTTATATGAAATCTTGCTACGAGTGAAAATTATAGCACCTGACATTGACCTCAAGACTTGAAGAAACAATCGGGCTGAAAGTTTGGTACTGTGGACTATTTTCCTGACCTGGAATCTGATAGCTTGTACTCTTGATAGAGGAAGAGGAGCTGTCACTGCTATCATGCTAAACACCACCAGCATGAATCCGATGTGAGTTGGTTGTAACTGAGATTTGTTGAAATTTAAGGATTTCTCCAGATGAGAACAGGTCTGGAGTACATAATTTCATTCTCTTACTAATACCTGCCTGGTCAAGGTGGTAATGAGCCAGTTGTCTAAGTACTGAAACACTTGGAATCCTTGCAGTCTCAAGTGATCTGCTCCACTGCCATGCACTTGATAAAAACCCTGGGGGCTATGGAGAGGCCAAAAGGCAGTGCTCTGTAGTGATAATGACTGGCTCCCAGCTGAAATTGTAAATACCTTCTGGAGTGTCTGTTCATTCTTATGTGATAGTATGCATCCTGAAGGTCTACTGAGCACATCCAATCATCCTTGCCCAAAAAGGGCAGAATGGACTAAACTGTGACCATCAGAAATGTTGTGTATCAAACTGAGTTTTTCAAGTCACTGAGCTCCAAAATTGGTCTCCAGTACCTGTTTTTCTTTGGCACTAAAAAGAATCTTGAATAAGTTCCAGATCTGTTGTGGTCAGGTGGGACCTCTGGAATGGCCTTTTGTATTTCTGGTGCTACTGCTTTCCTCTGACTGGGTGGAACATCAGGAATTTTGCATACAGGTGCAGGAGGTAGGGCAAATGGAATTATATAATCTCTGGAAATAATCTTCTGCATCCATGTCTGTTGTGTTATCTCTAGTCAGGCTCTGTGGTGCAGGGATATTCAACCCCAATTTCCTCCAGAGGGTGACAATCATGCCTCCTTTCAAAAGCACTTATAGGGTCTATCATAGGAAGAATTTCTGGAGTCTTGATTCTGTGGTCATCCACTGATATGTGAGAATCATCGCCCATTTGAGTTCCCCCCTCTGCTCCTGGGGTAATTATCTGTAAGTGACTCTTGGAAAGCATCATGGGACTTCCTGAACCACATCTTTTGATCAACTTGTTGATTCCTAGAAAGGGATATTTGACGGTTTGAAAAATGTGCATCCACTGCACAAATGGTGTTTCCATCTTTCTCACACTTGGAGAGTGTGTCCTTTATTTTTGGGTAAAACAACAAACTGCCATGAAAAGGTACATTTGTGAAGAACTGCAAAGTATAACCTATGCCAGTGTAACCAACTGGTTTGATTAAGAACTATATGTCATTTGTATAAAGAATTCTATGCCATTTGTATAAAGAAAAAAAGTCTCTGAATTTGTTTTATAGAAAATGTATTAGAACTGTATGTCACTTGAATAACAGACTGACTTTCATAGGTTTTTTATCTCAAATGTATTTGTAAAATTGTTTGTGTTAAGATATTGTATCTACAGTGGGTCCTGCTGGACAAAGTAGGAAAATACACGTCAGACTGCATGCATGTATGTTAATAGAGGTCTCTGGAAAAAAATTAAACAGCTGATTTTCTTGTTTTTATGGGTTTGAGACATACCAAGGAAATGCCAGTGAGCCATTAAGTAATTAAAATATTATCCCTTTGTTCTGAAAAGAAATGGAGATGGTATCTCTAGCCTTTTGCTCTGTGAATGTGTATTGACTTTCCAGCGGCTGCATCAGAGCAGCAGGACTTCATCCTGCGCTGCATTTCAGAGAGAAATATTTGTGAGAATCTGCGGTCAGGTGACCAGATGTGGGGGAATGTCTTACTGAACAAAAAAAATAAATATTCAGCTATCTGATCTCTGATAATATTCTCTTTGTCCTTTTTCTGCTTGTGGAGCTGACACCCATGATCTGCCTTGCTCTACTAAGTACAAACAGGGAACAGTTTCTCTTGAGAACTGCTAAGAATACAGCAATTTGTTAGTTCAGATTAGTGTTTTTCTTTTATTATTTTAATATTCCCTGTGAAGAGATCTCTGTACTATCTATTGTGGATATATTTTTCGTAATTTTTATGTATCTGTATTATTATTATTAAATATATTTAAACCTTTTATTGTGGCTGTTCTTTTAGAAAAGTATTTAATTTTTGAGAGTACCTGTACTTAATTGATTAGTGTCACCGTGTGGGCCATCTCTGAAAGCCTTGGCTGTTTTTGACTAACTACCTCTATTTGTATTAGTGATATTTTACACAGTATTAATTGCGTACCCTTTGTAAGGCTCTTACAGTAGCTGATTAAGAGCTGACTGGAGTCAGTGGATTTAACTACCTTATGGTCTGAGTACCAAGGGAGCACTGATAGTGATCTGTGCCAGCCTTTCCCTGGTGTGTATGTGTGTGTGAAAAAACAAATCTCAAAGTGCGTGTGTGTCAGCTACTTGAAACAGGGACATGGAGCACTAGTTTCACAGGGAGGGTGCTGTAGGACTTGGCTTGGTCACTCATCTGAGAACTTGACCCTGTTTCTATGGGGAGCGTTATTGGGATGTTAGAGGGAGACAGATAATAAGAGTTCTAGACCCCGGGCTGACTGTGTATCCTGTTGCCTCTTAAGGGAAATTGTGCGTGATGCAGAGAGGTCTGCATCTGCAAATACTGTATCTATCTTTCCCAAAGTGCACATGCCAACACTAGTGTCAGTAGAGAGCATTGAGACTCCTTGGACTCTGGCCCAGAAGAGGGCCATCACAGAGTAGATGAAGGAAGACTTGAAGGGCTCCACAAAATCACACAAGCACATCCAAGCTTACCTCCTGATAGAATGCGTGAACCCGCTGCCTTTGAAGCACCTTCAGGTGTATGCGACAGAAGCCACAAGGACAAATTAGAACCAGAGTGAAGAGTAGCCAACTGTGAAGCCACAGAAAATTGAGCCTCAGCAGTAGTGGTCCAGGCAAGTGATTTTGAAATTCCTTGATTAAGTGCATTTGTAGTCCTGTAAAGTGTGGCAAAGACTTCAGCAACCAAAGAGAAAAGGTCACTGAACCATACACATGCTTCCCAAATCTGCCCAATACCCTGGACCTCAGTTAGGGGTGATGGACAGAGGAAATCTGCTCAACAAGTTCCTTCTTGGTGGCTGCCACCATAAGCATAGCATGTACAGGCACATCTTTACTACAGAATTCCCTACCGACCAGTGGAGGCAGAATGTCGAATGGTGTCTTGGGGATTTGCTCAAATGAGTCAGGTTCCTGCCACACCTGCCTACAGGTCAAGTCAATCAGCTCATCGTTGGGTGACTAATCCAGGAGGTAGATGGGCCAGCTCCAAAGTCCTCCAGGAATACTGACTCCTGTTGGGAAGGATTAGCACAGTACCAACTACCATTCTGGTCAAGGATTTCAAGAATGTCTACAAATGAAGTGTGTTCAGGAGCTGATGGTGGGAACCCTTCCACTTCATTTAAATCAGAATCTTTGGTGACTGACTCCTAAGGGGAGCCCAAGTGCCTACTTTTGTACTTCTTCTCCCTAGGGACTTCCTCAAAAGGATGCTCCAGTGAAGTATCAGAAGAGACTGTGATACCCTGCTGGGTGGTCTAGAGAGTTTGGACTGGCTGTCCCTGTGGTGTAGAATGATGTCCCTCAAGGTGCAGGGACATCTGGGATACGGAAAGAATATCTGAGGGGTTTAGGATCCCACTGCTCTGCTAAAGCAGAGAAAACCCTCTTCGGCACTGGAAAGGAAGACAACATAGCCAAGAAGCCAGGCGTCTGGCCTATCCGAGGCAGAAGTGGAAGCTTAGCTGTCCAGTGGCAAAGCTCTAAGAGGTATAGAAGGCTTTGAAAACTTCAGAGTCAACTCCAACACCTCAGATCCAGCAGGAGTGCTTCAGCTCCAAGAGTCGTCTGGCTCCAAAGACATCTCACAACTTTATCTTGTCAGTGGTGGGATGTGAACCCACTTCTCCAGAGAAACTGTAGACTTAATACAGTGCCTTAGACCACTTGGCCACACTACCTCCTTTATTTGAGCTGGTGTAGGCAGAGATATCTTTGGATCCACAGATAAAGCCATCCTCAGATCCCAACCAGATGGACCCAGAAGACTGGGATCCTGGGGCTGTGAAAGGATGGGTTGGATCAGAGAAGGAGTTGTTATTGGTGGAGTGACAGAAGGCTGGACTGCCTTAACCATGGTGGTGGGATCCAGGATAACTCCCATCTGAATCTGCATGGTGAGAAATCTCATCATTATCCTGTCCACATCAGCTTCACTTAGATTTCTGGAAGATTGAGAGGATGCCAAGGAAGGGATTTTGATTGTCAGAAATTCAGAAATGGAGATTGAACTGTAGACAGTACTGGGTCTACAGTGGGAGAGTATGTAGTCCTAGGTAAAGATGCAGATCCCAAGGTACTCAGAGCCAAAGAAGGGGATGTGGGATCTCACACCTAAATTGTTGTGGAAGTCTTTGGATCTAAATTCTGCTTTTTCTTAGGAGGCTCCAAAAAGAAGGAGTTGAAGACCCTGACAGTTTGGGAGATTTTAAAACAGACTCCTTAGTTTTTGATTTGGGGGGGGGTGGAGGTCCAGAAATGTCCTTAGTAAAGCGTGTTGAAAGCAACTCTTTCAGAATGAGTTTATTTTTATGGTCAGTAACAGTCCGAGAATTAGAATTTTATCTGATAAAGGCAACTTGCGCACACATATTTTGAACCCCAAATTACATTTTTTCTGACATTATGAGTGCTGTAAAGAATTTTACAGAGAAGAAGAGAAAAGGAAACTTGTAATCTGATGTTGTCAATCTTCATTTAATCCTGGACACTTGGTTTCAGTTCGGAACCGACTTAGCCATTACTACAGCTCATGAACACCAAACAAATCTCGGGCCAGATACTACCTATGGTGCTGCTCTCTCTATGTTACCCCAGATCTCGTTTACCACTTCCTGTGACAGATGCGTCACCTAGAGATGTCGAGTTTTTGGTTAACAATGCCTGTATTTTTTCCTGCATATCTATTTCTGTGAGTATAATGCTTCACTTTTTTCCTGCTGTTTCTTCACTATAGCCTACCCTCTTCCTTTACTCAAATATGTCTATATAAAATAGGTCTGTATTGATACTTTACATTATATCCTTCCTATTCCTGTTAGTATAGTGTGGTACTGTCCGTGTTAACTGTTGGTTGTAGAACCCGTTTTCTACTTTACATGGCTGATAAAGGTAAAGGCAGTTCAGGTTTTATGAATTGCCAAAAGTGTGAAAGAAAAATGCCCAACTCCGATGGGCATTCCCTATGTGTCTATTGCCTGGGTCTAATGCATTTACAGGAGGAATGCTCCATTTGTCACAGCTTTAGTCACCAGACCCTGGTAGAGAGGAAGAATAAATTGATTTTAAAAGACATGTTAAAATCTGCCTTGGAGGAAGCCATCTCAGGGTCTGAAAAGAAAAGCAAGAGAGATGTGTCTTCCCCTTCATCATCTTCCTCTTTTTCAAGGACAGAAAAATCAAAAAAGTGGAGTCATTCAGTGCTGACTCCTCCACTGGCACCAACAGCTAAGATACTTAATTCCTCGGTTACCTGCAGCTCTGTGGAACTGATTGGGGCCTAAAAAGATACTTCGGTACTGACTTCAGCACAGATAGTTTCTTCTCTTCCGGTGTTGAAGTTATTGGCACAGGCATTAGAAACAGGATCTGTTATT
Source organism: Protopterus annectens (assembly GCF_019279795.1). NCBI lineage: Eukaryota > Metazoa > Chordata > Ceratodontiformes > Protopteridae > Protopterus > Protopterus annectens. The sequence continues at coordinate 303,340,924 of NC_056744.1, forward strand.
TCAGTGCCATCTTCTGTTTTGGCTATGTTGGCTTTGGCACCAATTGAGTGTTCCTTTTTTTAGACTGCCCCAGCATGAAGAATCCTTTTTAGACTGGCCTAAGACCAGATATTCACTATCAGTAGACCTTTTCTCAGACAGGCTACCTGGTCCATTTTTGGAAAGAAAAAATGTCCCTCAACCCAGTCTCCACCAACCTGACAGAACTGAATGTGTTGAGATTGGTGGATCAGCTCCTCCTGGCAAGAGGGATTCCAGGCATGTGCCTGGTTCCAGCTCCTTCAGGTGCCAGAACACTTTCTTCCTTGACCCCTACTACTGCTCCTCCTCCAACCTCCATGCCTGGTTCCAGCTCCTTCAGGTGCCAGAACACTTCCTTCCTTGACCCCTACTACTGCTCCTCCTCCAACCTCCATGCCTGGTTCCAGCTCCTTCAGGTGCCAAAACACTTTCTTCCTCGACCCCTACTACTGCTCCTCCTCCGACCTCCATGCCTGGTTCCAGCTCCTTCAGGTGCCAGAACACTTTCTTCCTCGACCCCTACTACTGCTCCTCCTCTGACCTCCAATGAGGCTTTAGATATTCCAGCTACAACCTTCCCTGTGCTGACTGTTTCAGTGCCAGTGAGATTCCTATCTCTGATACAAATTTGCCCCTGGATTCTTTGGCACCTTGGGATTCTGGAGACCTCTTGGGTCATAAGTATGCTGTTGTTTCTGGGGGCAGGATTCCAGTCCAGTTTTTTTCAGAGCCATCTCTGCACCTTGGGGCCTCAGCAAATATTAGCTTAACACTGGCTTTGGCCTTGGGAAGGTTTCTTCAGAGCAGGGTGGAACCACAGTGCCAAGTCAGTCCTTCTCTGTGTCTGTCTTCCTTCCTCTTTGGGCGGACCAGCTTTCCAGGTCATGGAGAGGGCCTTGTCCTCTATAGGCATAGTCACCTCCTTCCCTTTCAGAGCAGCTCCCCAGTCCTTTCCCTCAACCAGAGCCCCAGCCAGTCTTAACACCTGGACAGAGGAGTTGAAGCTGCAAGGGTCTCCCATACCAGGGATGTCCCATTGTGATACCTCCCCAGATTGTCTCAGTGAGGAGGTTCCTCAGAAGATGAAGTATAAGAGGAAACACTTGGATTCCCGCAGGAATCTTTCACAGAGGAAACAGTTTATGATTAAGGGAAGGGTTTCCCACAGTCACCCCCCGGAGGACATTTAATTCTTGAAATCCTAAAGGAGAGGGGTGTCTGGAAATACCAACAACCCTCCTCATATGAATTAGTGTACTTGCAAGTTTCCAGCACTCAACCACCTACCTGTTGAGTAACTACACCCACTGATGAGCTCATTAAGATGGTCTGACAATAGGCAAAAAAGGCTCCTGCTTCCATAGAACCCATCTCCAACAGTCCAGACAAAATCTTAACTGTTCCCAAGAACCACCAGTTCTGGGCAGAGGGATTGTTGTTAGATGCCATGGTGGTATTGGCAGCTACAAAAAAGGAAGTGGCAGAGGAGAGTTCCACTATCCATCCTCCTAATAGAGAGTCTAGGATGTTGGCTAGATTTGGAAAGCAGATCTATGCTTTATTGACTTTTGCATTATGGTCCTTAAACTTTATGGCACACTTCAGCAGATTTCAAAGGTATCTGGTTAAGGACATATCAGATACCCTGACAGGAGCTATGTCTGTGGGAGTCCAATATAATGCTGCTTTCCAGTTGGCCACCTTAGAGTCTATTACAAATTTGTTTATGAGGCTCATAGCACATGCAGCCAAACAGCTGACCAGGGCAGTGGGTTCAGGCGTAGCCATAAGGAGACATGCCTGGATGTGCTTATGTGATTTTGCTGAGCCATTCAAGTATTCATTCATCAATGCCCCCTTTGACGGCTCATTCCTTTTTGGCCCTAAAGTATGAGAGACCTTGTCCAGGTGTGAGAAGGATGGAAAGACCCTTACTGCTGTAGGTGTAGGCTTTTCTACTCCTCAATTATCCTATTCTATGAATCAGAACAGTGGAAAAATGTAGTTTAAGAAATCTGAAGGACCTTTCCAGGACACATGTGGGAGCGGCTTCCCTGGGGAAGAGAGGGAAGCTTTAATGGAAGACACTATCCACATGGTAGAGAAGGCCCACAAGACCAGGCAGGGTTCCAGGGACTCTTTTACTGGTAAATCCTATCAGCACTTCTGAAGGGAGGCCTGACTGCTGCCCTCTGAAGGCAGTCATGGGGCATTTATCCTTGCACCAACAAGCCTGACATCAGATAACTTTGGATGTTTGGGCATAAAGGATTATAACCAGAGGATACACTGTACCCTTCTCTTCCCCTACCTGAAATTGCAAAAAGTTCCCCAACATTCCATCCAATCAGAGGGAACCAGCAGTTTTAGAGCTTCAAAAACTGCTGGAAAGAAAAAAAAGAGTCATCCAAGAGGTCCTGCCAGACCAGATAAAATCCAGGATTTACTCAAGATTCTTTTTAGTGACAGAAAAGACAGGGAACTGGAGACCACTTTTGCATCTAAGCATTTTGAACAACTGCATTCAACAGACAACTTCCAAATGAACACGGTTCAGTCTATCCTCCCATTTCTAGGGAAAGAGGACTGGATGTGCTTGATACATCTCCAGGATGAGTATTAACACACAAAAATGAGCAAGCGCTCCAGAAGATATCTCCACTTCCATCTGGGAGACAGTAATTTTCAGTTTAGAGCTCTTTCTTGTGGTCTCACCACAGCCCCAAGGGTGTTCAACGAATGTATGGCAGTAGTAGCTGCTCACTTGAGACTGCAAGGATTACAGGTGTAACCATACTTAGACGACTGGCTCCTTACCCCTCTCACCAGGCATCATACAGAACAAGCAAGGAGCTTCATTCTCTGGTTTTGCTCCAACCTAGGGATTACAATCAACTATGAATAATCTTATCTGAATCTGACTCAGACATTAGAGTTCATAGGAGCAATATGAAACAGCAACACTTGCATAGCCTCCCTTCCTCCACAGAGAATATTTAAAATCAAAGCCCAAGTAAGGAAAACAGGCAAGAACAACATAGTTCTCACATGACTTGTTTTACAAGACTTAGGTTCAATAGCAGCAGCCATAGCTTTACTGCCCCTAGCAAGATTCCACATGAGATCTTTACAGTGGCTTCTAGCAAGTCAGTGGTCTATTTTGAATCAACCAAGGTCAGATCAGGTTTTTATTAACAACCATTGCAAGAAAGACCTAGCTTGGTGGTGCCACTCAGAGGAAATTCTTTTGGGCTGTCCCTTTATTCCTTCTCAACCCCAAGCCATAGTGACCATGAACACCTCCCATATAGAGTGTGGGGCATCATCTGGGCAAGGCCGTCCAAGGCACTTGGTCCCCCATGAGGCCAGCTTGCATATCAATGTCCAAGAGTTGAGAGCAGTGCTGTTACCATTGCAAGCCTTTCAAACCATTCTCCCCTTTGGGACTATTGCAATACAAATGGACAATATGTCAGTGGGTCAAGATGTCTGTGGTTTGGTACATCAAATAATACAAATGGACACTATGTCAGTGGGTCAATATGTCTGTGGTTTGGTACATCAAACAATACAAATGGACAATATGTCAGTGGGTCAATATGTCTGTGGTTTGGTACATCAAACAATACAAATGGACAATATGTCAGTGGGTCAATATGTCTGTGGTTTGGTACATCAAACAATACAAATGGACAATATGTCAGTGGGTCAATATGTCTGTAGTTTGGTACATCACACTATACAAATGGACAATATGTCAGTGGGTTAATATGTCTGTGGCTTGGTACATCAAACAATACAAATGGACAATATGTCAGTGGGTCAATTTGTCTGTGGTTTAGTACATCAAACAATACAAATGGACAATATGTCAGTGGGTCAATATGTCTGTGGTTTGGTACAGCAGACAATACAAATGGACAATATGTCAGTGGGTCAATATGTCTGTGGTTTGGTACATCAAACTATACAAATGGACAATATGTCAGTGGGTCAATATGTCTGTGGTTTGGTACATCAAACAATACAAATGGACAATATGTCAGTGGGTCAATATGACTGTGGTTTGGTACATCAAACAATACAAATGGACAATATGTCAGTGGGTCAATATGCCTGTGGTTTGATACATCAAACAATACAAATGGACAGTATGTCAGTGGGTCAATATGTCTGTGGTTTGGTACATCAAACAATACAAATGGACAATATGTCAGTGGGTCAGTATGTGGTTTGGTACATCAAACAATACAAATGGACAATATGTCAGTGGGTCAATATGTCTGTGGTTTGGTACATCAAACAATACAAATGGACAATATGTCAGTGGGTCAATATGTCTGTGGTTTGGTACATCAAACAATACAAATGGACAATATGTCAGTGGGTCAATATGCCTGTGGTTTGATACATCAAACAATACAAATGGACAGTATGTCAGTGGGTCAATATGTCTGTGGTTTGGTACATCAAACAATACAAATGGACAATATGTCAGTGGGTCAATATGTGGTTTGGTACATCAACAATACAAATGGACAATATGTCAGTGGGTCAATATGTCTGTGGTTTGGTACATCAAACAATACAAATGGACAATATGTCAGTGGGTCAATATGTCTGTGGTTTGGTACATCAAACAATACAAATGGACAATATGTCAGTGGGTCAATATGTCTGTGGTTTGGTACATCAAGCAGGGAGGAACCAAGTCTTACCCTTTTGTCAAGATGCTCTCAGAATGAATAAAATAATTTTCACCTTTGAGGATAAGTTACAGTTGATAAAAATGGTTTTACTTCCTAAGATCCTGTCCGTAACTCAACCTATTCTGATGCTTCCTAAGAAAAATCTTCTTAAGCAAATAAACACACTATTATTAAAATTTGTATGGTTTCATAAAATAAATAGAGTGGCTTTCTCACATCACATTAGACCATGGGTACAAAAAGGACTAAACGTTCTGGATATTGAATCTTACATAAAGGCTTTCATACTTAAAACTGTCTCAGACTGGATAAATTCCAATTACTTCTCTAGTTGGAAATTGTTGCATTCTGTTATACTAACAATTGAAAATAGCTTATCAAAAAATTTTCTGTATCAGACAAAGTTAATAAACTATGGTATTTACTAGGCATTAATATGCAATACAACAAAAACTACTAAATTAAATTTGATCAGTCTTATTTTTAATGTATTCAGAAAGTTTGTTAATGTAAATATGGATAGAAAACTTTGGTTTGATCTATTAATTCCTTTTACCATTACAAAGAATTTTCCTGATAGGGTACATAGAGAAGTTCTCATATCTGGGGAACAAAGGAAATTTTTTTGGCTGGCAACAATGCATTAAAAATCTAAAGGTCTTAAATATTTAATATGTAAAGTCATCCTATGGAATATCGTCACAAGACTGGTTAATATTGCAGAGCATTTTATCATATTCTCAGGATCTGTGTAGAATAATAATAATTCTTCTTATAAGAATATTCTAAAATTCATAAATGGCCTGTTTGGAGTCATTTACAATGATCAAAATATGAAGAATGCTATTGTAAATTTATTTAGAGAGATAATAACCTATAAAACAATACCCAAAGCAATATACTGGCAACATATTATCAAAGGTTAGTCAATATATTTATCACCAGAAAACAAATCAAATATTTTACTTTCTGTTAAACTCACATCCAATTCACAATATTGGAGAATATTCAATTATAAATTTTTACATAGCACTTTTTTAATGCCTGAAAAAATGATTAAAATTAGTTCCTCCAGAAATGGACTATGGTGGAGATGTCAGCAGGCATTTAAAGCTGATTTGTATCATATCTTTTATGACTGTACTGATATAAAGACTTTCTGGAGTAATACTAGCAACTTCTTACAGACTATATTTACAGAATCATTTATTTTATCTAAAGCTCTAATACTTTTAAATGTAAATGAAAGTCTCCGATTGAATAAAATCAATTTATATTTGCTTTGGACAATATTGTCAATTGCCAGGAAATGCATAACAAAAAGATGGAATTCCAATACAGCACCTAAAATGGAAATTTTTTTTATCTCTACTGAAGAAGACGGCATTGATGGAGATTAAAATCAAAGAACTTAGAACGTATACTAAGCCATGAGTTAATAACTCTTGGAGAAAAGTTTTGCAATTGATTGACACTATGTAACTGGATCTGGTCTCTCTCTGATTTTTGTATATTTGAATTTATTAACTTTGTTTTTATTTGTTTTAATTTCTTTCACTTTTGTCAGACTTAATGTAAATATTGTATATAGTTATTTAATTGGATTAAAACATATAATATTATGTGATTGATCTACAAATTATTATTTGAAAAGAAAAAACAGTTGAGTAAAAAAAAAGATGCTCTCAGAATGTAGCAGTGGGTGATCTCTTCCAACCTCTGTTTTATAGTGATGCATATTCCAGGGAGTTCAAATGTGGTAATGGATATATTGAGTAGGTGCATTCTCCTGACTCATGAGTAGTCTCTCAATCCCAAGGTGATGAAAAAGATTTTTCATCACTGGAGCCATCCTTGCTCTGACTTGTTTGTGTCACCCCTGAACAACAACTGTAGCAACTAGTTTGCCCTAATCCCTCCTAAAGTGGAGTCCATCAGAGACACTCTAATGCACAATTGGCCCTCTGGTCTTCTATATGCTTTTCCCCATTATCATTAATTCCTCAATTCCCTAAAGAGATCAATCAGGTTTAAGAGCAGGGTAAACCTCATTGCTCCCTTCTGGTTTTGGCAGATTTGCTTCCCCTTTCTTTGGCCTTGTCTGATTCAGTGACCATGGACTCTGGACCCAGATCTAGATGTTGTATCCCATGCAGAGGGATTGATTCACACCAAGCTCCAAAATCTTAAGCTCACAGCTTGGCGTCTACAGTTCCATTCAATGCCAGGTGTAGTAAACTTTCTTTCCCAGTTCATTGCATCCTTTTAGCATCCCATAAGCCCTCTACCAGAAAGCTGTACAGCAGCAAATGGGAAAAAAATTATTTTTGGGCTTGTGATAATAACATTGACCCCTTTTCCACTCCTATTGATAATGTTTTACTATTTTTAGCTTTGCTCTTTGAAGCAGGAGCCTCTAGCTCTACTATCAGGGTACAACTGGTGGCTATTTCAACCTTTCATAATGGATTTGAAGAGAATTCCCTAATATCTCATAAACTCTGCAAAGTGTTCTTAAGAGTTACCTTGATGTTAAATCCACTATAAGGATCCATCAACACACTGGGATTTGAATATGGTATTACAGTCAATATTTCATTCCCCTTTTGAGCCTGCTGCTGATTGTAACTTAAAATTTCGAAGTTGGAAAACTATTTCTCTAGTAGCGGTTACTTCGGCCAGAAGAATTTCAGAAGTCCAAGCCTTGTCTTGCAAGGCACCTTACCTGATATTTTCATAAAGGCAGGGTTTCCTTAAGAACAAAACTTTCCTTTTTAGCAAAGTTGGTGTCAGAAACAAATATCAATCAGATGATCCATTTACCTGTATTTTTCCCAATTTCTCAAACAAAGGTGAATACTGTTTATATTAATTAGATGTTCATAGACAACTGCATTTCTATCTTCATAGAACAAAAGATATAAGGAAGTATGACCAATTGTTTGTCTCATTTGCACGTGCTAGAAATGAGCAAACCAGTCACCAAAGTTACTTTAGCAAAGTAGCTGAAAGAATTTATTTCCTTCATATACAACAAAAGAAAAGCTGAATCACCTGGTCCTGTTAGGGTGCATTCCAGTAGAGCTGTAGCTGCTTCAGCAATTTTCCTCTCTAGGGCATAAATGGATTATATTTGTGCAGTGTCAGCTTGGGCTATGCCACATACCTTTATAACTCATTACAAATTGGACCTAGTCTGTAGTGGGAAGAGCATCATTTGGTTCTATGGTGCTCAGGAATATCCTCCCATGAGTCCATCCAAGATGTTTGGTAGCTGGGGTCTCTGTCCAGAGTGTCAAGGATAAAATGAAGACTGACAATGTCAGATAAAGAAGTTATGTACTTACCATAACATTCAATATTCATTTATCCTTGACATCACCACCCTTCCTCCCCCTTCCATTCAGATTTCTTGGTGAGAAGACTTATAGTCCTAACTGTGCATTTATTTGTAAATGACACCAGATATTGTGTCATTAAAGGTATTTCAGAATTATGCTTTCTGTTTTCTGTCTCCAAACACAAACTGAGGTAACTTAAAGATGAGCATCATGGGTAGGATCTGGCTGGAGAGTTTTTTGATGTCCATGAGCTGTAGTAACAGCTGAGTCGGTTTCGAGGTCTGGAACTGAATTCAAGTGTCAAGGACAAATGAAGATGGCCAACACAGATGGAATGTTACGATAAGTACAAAATGTAAACGGTAATACAGTTAAACAGAATGTGCAGCTTATATAAAAGGCAGGAAAATAGCAACTATGGTAATGAGAATTACAGCTATTGTGAAAGGGAAAGGGAGGAAATATCTGAGTAAATACAAATGTATAAAAAAGATTTTAAAAACTCATCTGTGAGGAACAGCTCAAGAGCTGAAATGGTGAACACGTTATTTGAAAAGTGGCATATGAGACCTGGGGTATGTTAGGGGGTGGTGCATTATAAGTAAGGGAGGAGCTTGAACTTTGTTTGGTGGTCACAAGGTATAATAATGGCCAATCCCAAGACTGAATGGCAGAATAAAAACTGACAACATCAGTTTGGTATTTGTAGTAGCCATTACTTCAGCTAGGAGAACTTCAGCACTGCAAGCCTCATCTTCTGACTCTCCTTACTTCATTTTTATATTGATAGGGTATCTTTATGAACCAGTCCATCTTTTCTTCCACAGTTGTGTCAGGATCCAACAGTAATGAATCTATTAACATTCCATTCGTCCCACATTTCTCCAGCAAAGACAAATACATTTTACATTACTTGGATGCTCACAGACAATTACATCTCTGTCTACATATAACTGACAAATTCAGGAAATCAAGATTAATTAGTCATCTGGTCCTTTTCCCCAATAGAATTTGGCCATCTTGTAGAGAGCAGGCTAGAGGACAAGATGAAAAGGGTCATATCTACCCCTGTACACGGTCCTTTCCTCCACTAGAAGCTAACATTTTCACGTGGAGCAGGCTAGATTCCCTTGGCTGAAAGGATCTGGTCCTTCAGCAGTGGCAATCTGTGTGTAAGGGACCTGAAATTATGCTGAACCACAGGAATGTAGTACAGGCCTTTCATAAAACACAATGGTTCATTGCTGCCTGTGTACACCAGAGGTAATAGAGTGTACTCCATTAAAATTGGTCATTTTCCCGACTAGACTGTAGCCATATGACAGAGAACAGGATATAAGAGTCAATAAAAAGGGTTATATCTGCCACTGTACAGTAAAGTGGCTAGAATGTATTCACAGAAAGACCTTCACTAGGATCTAGCATTTTCACATAGCGCAGGCTAGACTACATTGGCTGAAAGGCCCTGGGTTCTTCAGCCATGGCAATCTGTGTTGAAGAGCCTGGAAAATATGCTAAACCAAAAAGAATGAGTACAGCTCTTTCTTGAAAAATGGTCATTCCTGTCTTTGTATACCAGAAGTGACAGAATCTATTCCCATAAGAAAGGCCCTTTTCCCAACTAGAATTTAGCTATGTTACACATAGACTAGAGAACTAGATAGAAAGTGTCATTCTTGCCAGTGCACACTAAAGGGGTAAGGAGCTATTCACAGAAATATGGCTCTATCCTCCAGTAGAATTTAACATTTTTAGATACAGTAGGTTATATTCCCTTGGCTGAAAGAACCAGGGACCTTCATCGCTGGCAATCTGTTCTGAAGGGGCCTAAAATTATGCTCAGCCAAACAAATGTAAGTCATGTATTTCCAAAAAGAATGGTAATTCCTGCCACTGAACACCAGAGGAGATAGAATTTATTCCCAGAAAGATGGTCCTTTCCTCCACTACAATCTAGCATTTTCACATGGAGCAGGCTAGATTCCATTGGCTGAAAGGTCATGGGTCCTTCAGCCATGGCAATCTGTGTTGAAGCAGCCAGAAATTATGTTCAACCAAAAAAATGTAGTGCAGCTCTTTTCTAAAAAAAAAAAGGTCATTCCTGCCTTTGTACACCAGAAGTGGCAGAATCTATTCTGATAAAAAAGGTCCCTTTACCCACTAGAATGTAGCCATGTTACAAATAGGCTTGAGGACTCAATAAAAGGGTCATTCCTGCCAGTATACACTAAAGGGCTAGAAGCTATTCACAGAAAGACAGTCCTTTCCTCAACTAGAATTTAGCATTTTCTGATACAGCAGGTTATATATGCTTGGCTGAAAGTCCAGGGTAATTCATCCCTGGCACTCTGTTCTGAAGAGGCCTGAAATTATGCTCAGCCAAACAAATGTAAATCATGCATTTCCAAAAAGAATGTTAATTCCTGCCACTGCACACCAGAAGAGATAACATTTATTCCCAGAAAGATGGTCCTTTCCACCACCACTAGAATATAGCATTATCCCACAGAGCAGGCAAGATTCCGCTGGCTGAAAGGCCCTAGGTCCTTCAACCATGGTAATCTGTGTTGAAGGGGCCAGAAATTACACTTAACCAAAAGAATGTAATCCAGCTCTTTCCTAAAATAAAAAAATGGTCACTCCTGCCTTTGTACACCAGAAGTAACAGAATCGATTCCCATAAAAAATGTCCTTTTCACCTCCAGAATTTAGTCATATTACACATAACAGGCTAGGGGACTCAATAAAAATGGTCATTCCTGCCAGTGTACACTAAAGGGATTAGAAGCTATTCACAGAAAGATGGTCCTTTCATCCACTACAATTTAGAATTTTCTGATACAACAGGTTATATTCCTTTGGTTGAAAATACCAGGATCCTTCATACGTGGTAATCTGTTCTGAAGAGGCCTGAAATTATGCTTAGCCAAACAAATGTAAGTCATGTATTTACAAAATTAATGGTAACTCCTGTGACTGTACACCAGAAGAGATCGACTTTATTCCCAGAAAGATGGTCCTTTCCACCACTAGAATCTAGCATTTTCACATAGAGCAGGCTAGATTCCATTGGCTGAAAGGCCCTGGGTCCTTCAGCCATGGCAATCTGTGTTGAAGGGGTCAGAAGTTACACTCAACCAAACGAATGTAGTGCAGCTCTTTCCTTAAAAAAATGGTCATTCCTGCCTTTGTTCACCAGAAGTAACAGAGTCTATTCCCACAAAAAAGGTCCTTTTCCCCACTAGAATTTAGCCATGTTACACATAACAGGCTAGGGGACTCGGTAAAAAAGGTAATTCCTGCCAGTGTACACTAAAGGGGTTAGAAGCTACTCACAGAAAGATGTTTCTTTCCTTCACTAGGATTTAGCATTTTCTGATACAATAGGTTATATTCCCTTGACTGAAAGTGCCACGATTCTTCAAACATGGTAATCTCTTCTGAAGGGGCCTGAAATTATGTTCAGACAAACAAATGTAAGTCATATATTTACAAAAAGAATGGTAAATCCTGCCACTGAACACCAGAGGAGATATAATTTATTCCCAGAAAGATGGTCCTTTCGTCTACTACAATCTAGCATTTTCACATAGAGCAGGCTAGATTCCGTTGGCTGAAAGGCCCTGGATCCTTCAGCCATGGCAATCTATGTTGAAGGGGCCAGAAGTTATGCTCAACTAAAAGAATGTAGTGCAGCTCTTTCCTAAAAAAAAAAAAAGGTCATTCCTGCCTTTATACACCAGAAGTAACAGAATCTATTCCCATAAAAAGATCCTTTTCACCACTAGAATTTAGCCATGTTACACATAGGCTAGGGGACTCTTTTTTTTTTTTTTTTTCAAAAAACTTTTTATTAACAATTTTCTTTTAATACAATGAAAAAGAAAAAAAAATCAAACAGGTTATAACCAGGAACATAAAATACACACTATACATATATAGTACATCAATTTTGAACTTCTAACCTAACAAGCTGCCCAGGAAGGAAAAGAGAATATAACATTAGATAGATAGCACAAGATACAACATAGAAATTACAAAACACAGGATTAGCTCAAGTAGAGATAAGGAGGAGGGTATTAGCCTTGGACCAAATTTTAGAATAAAGAGCACTCTTCTTTGGACTCATACTAATGAATTTCTGCGCAGCCATATAATTAAGTACCATTGACTTAAAGTTGTTCCAATTAAGCTTAGTGCGGTCCAACCAATTTTTTGAGATATATAATTTCATAAGTGAACATAAAAAAAAACAATACATGTGTGTCAAGTTTAGAAAGAGTACACATAGGTATGTGAAGAATGGCTAGTTCCCAAGAAAGGGTAGATTTATGATACCCCATTTTTTGGAGGCGGACCTTTAAGGATGTCCAAAGTTTGTGAGTGTGATTGCAAAACCAAAAAACATGCATTAAATCAGCATAGGGCGCTGAGCAACAGGGACAAGAAGGAGATTTATTGGAGTCAAATTTCGCTAGTTTAGCCGGAGTAAAGTAAGTATTATTGTTGATCATTAACTGCGTATAGAAAAGATTCTTAAAAGGGGAAAAGCTTATAGTGTTTTTTATGGCTAAGAGTTTCTGAGTATGTGAAAGAAGAAGGTGATATTTATCCCAATAATTTGAAAAAAGACATGATCTACTATTAATCATGGATGATATGAGTTTATATGAGTTAGAGAGCATTTTCTTGGGCAGAGTAAGATTATGTAACACGGAATCTAATAAGGAAATATTTTGTCCATTTTCTAAAAGGTGTATGAATTTACCAGTAATAACATCACGTATTTGCCTAATAATTAATAAGTATTTTTTATTTATTTTCAAAATTTTGCACAAATTAGACAGTGATTCATTATTGTGTTTGAGTATATCCCAAACCAACAGATTTTTAATTAACGGGAAGTTGGAAAGGTTAATAGGAAGGTTGTTGATTCTTATATTGGGATTTAAATGTAGGGGTTGAAGTAAGGGGAGGGTTTTATCAAGATTGATGAGTTCTAACAAATTTTTGAAAATAATAACCTTATGTTTCAAATTATTTAAAAGTTTGAGGTTTCTTAAAGAGTCCTGTGAAAGAAAGGGGAGGGCAGCTGGATTTAAGTTCAGACTAAGAATTTGTTGAAACCATAATTTAGACCAGGTAGGATAAGAGTTATAGTCTGCTAATTTAAGTTTGGAAATATATAATAATCTACTTGCTGAAATTATTGAGTAGTATAAATGAAAATGTGGAAGGCCCAGACCCTCAGATTTGGGAATAGTTAATTTATTATATGCAATTCTCACAGATTTGGGATACCAAATGAATTTGGCTAGATCCCTACTAATCCTGGTAAAAAAGGACTTTGGTACTATCTGATCCACGGAGTTAAATTGAAAAAGAATTCTAGGGAGAATATTAATTTTAATTATAGCTGCTTTGGATAAGAGAGATAACTTCAATTTCTCCCACCTAAGAATATCAAGAGATATTTTGGACCAAGATCTGAGAAGATTATTTTGAAATGTAGATAAATGATTATGATAAAAAAAATCCCTAAGTATTTAATATCAAAAGCTGTTTTAAAAGGAGATGCAGGAAAATAATTTGGATTGTAACCTAGAGGATTAATAGGAAAGATGTAAGATTTCTGGAAGTTTAACTGATAATCTGAAGCTTTTGAGAAGGCATTAATGGAGGATTCAATCTTATGAAGGTCAGTGTTAGGAAGTTGAAAATAAATGATTAAATCATCAGCAAAGGCTGATAGAAGTATTTTAGTATTCATTACTTTGGGAATCGTATGAAACGTATTTGATTTTATATAAAGAAATAGAGGTTCAATGAATATATTGAAGAGGAAAGGAGATAGCGGGCACCCCTGCTTGGTGCCATTAGTTATTTGTAAAGATTTGGAAAGAATCTTGTTTATCCATAGACAAGTAGAGGATTTACTGTATAAAACCTTAATCATATCAATAAAAGAGGAGAATGTTAAAATATGATAAGGAAAAAAGAAAGTTCCAGTTAACTCTAGCAAACGGCTTTGCCTGATCCAACGTTAAAGCATAAATTGGATTTTTATCTTTTTTCAATAGATAAATTAGGGAGTCTAAAGTTAGGGTGTTATCCCAAGTATGTCTACATGACATAAAGCCAGATTGTTCCATAGAGATTATAGAAGGAAGAACTTGTCTAAGTCTATTGGCTAAAAGCAAAGCTAATACCTTTATGTCGATGTTTACCAAGGAAATGGGGCGATAATTGTGTGGATCTGTTTTGTCCTTTTGATTTTTTAGAATTAAGATTGTTTTCGAAGTATTCCAATGAAGGTCTGAAATACCGTTTTTTATTACGTAGTTATATACTTTTAACAGGATAGGTGAAATTAGTGAGATAAAAGTTTTAAAGAATTTAGCTGTGAAGCCATCAGGGCCAGGGGATTTACCTAACTTGAGATTTGAAATAGTGTCTTGGATTTCTTGTAGGCTTAAGGGAGCTGAGAGCATGTCACATTGATTTTTATTTATGGAAGGGAATTTAATGGAATTCAGAAAATCAATCATATTTTGATATAAAATACCACCTGTATTTTCTTTGGAATAAATATCAGAAAAAAGGTTAGAGAAGAGTTGTATAATTTCCTGATCAGAATTATAGATCTTGTTATTAAAGTGCAGACGAGATATTTTAGGGGGTTCTTGGGTGTTCCGAATTAATTTTGCAAGAAGTTTAGATGGGGTTTGTGCCCATTCAGAGTAGATCGCAATCATTCTTTGTTCAAAAATGGTTAAGTTCTGTTTATGTAATTGTAGTAATTGGATTTGTATTCCATTTATTAAATTGTCTCTAATGGGGTCTATGTTAACTTTTTGTTGCTTTTCTAATTCAAGAAGTTTATTTGTAAGTTCAATTTTTTTGCTTTTATACGTTTTTTTAAGATAAGAGGCTTTGTTAATCAAAATACCTCTAATATAAGCTTTACATGCCGCCCATTGTATATCTAAAGGTATATTAAAAAGTCCAAGATTGAGGGTAAGATTAGATAGAGTTTCAGTGATTTCTTGAGTTATATCTTTATTACTAAGTAAATTATTATTAAGTGTCCAATTATTATAAGTACATAGAAAAGTTTTTCTTTGATTCGGATTAATATTTATGGAAATCTTAGAATGATCTGATAAGGATCTCGGTTCCAAGGAGAGATCAATTTTAAAGTGTGTGAGAGATTCAGAGATTAGAAAGAAATCCAATCTTGACCAAGATTTGAAACATTTTGAGTAGTAGGTGTATAACTCATCCTTAGTTATATGATCCTTCAAGGATACGGGGTCGGTAAGATTAAGATCATACATTAAATCTTCCAAGGCAGAAGAGGATTGGATATTATAATAAGGAGATTTGCTAGTACGATCTGCAATAGGATCAATAACGGCATTCCAATCTCCTCCAACTATAATATAATGGTCTTTAAAAGTTGCTAAAATATTGTGAATTTCTGTAACAAAAATATGTTGTTGGGAGCACGGGCCATATAAGTTAAAAAATAGAATAGGTTTGTTAATATTGGGAAATTGGGAAGAAAATAAACACCATCTACCATTTACATCAAATCTTTCATTAAATATGGTACCTTGGAAGGATTTTTTGACAATTATCGCTACTCCCCTAGCATTTGAACTATTTCCTGAAGAGATAATGGATTTCACCCATTTCTTTTCACGTTCTCTGGCCCAGTCATTATTTTGAGTGTGCGTTTCTTGAAGAAAACATAAATTTGCATGTGATTTAAAAATCAGGTGAAAGAGAAGCGCTCTTTTGGATTTGTTTTGTACACCTCTAATGTTCCATGAATCAATATGCAAAGTCATGGTAAAGTAAAAGTAGATAGAACTAGCTAAAAATTAATATAAAAAAATGATGTAACCAGAGTACATTTTGAGAGATAACAAACTTAAGGAAGGGAGGTGTAATTTGTAATAGGACAAAAAGAGAAGAAAGAAAAAGGCAAAAGAAAAGAAAATTAAGACAGCAAGACATTTCCTTCCACAAATCCCCAGTGCCTACCCACCCCACAATACAAAAGGAAGGAAACAATAAATAGTTCAGCATAAATTTTGGTGTTAGGTTAGCATAATATTTCTTGTTATAACAGTTAAGAAAAAAACAAAAATTGAAAAAACTAATACTACAACAATATATACATATATACAACTCAAACTGTTTCCAAGACCAGGCTATATTAGAACCCACGGCAAACACATCCATGAGCTCATAACAAATATCATTGAAAATAGCCATGTAAAAAGGGAAACAAAACTAAGTAAAATCTATTTATATATACTTTATAATTGAAACCCAAGAGATTATAAGCATAATATAAGCACAGAATAAAAATAAGGCACCAATATTCATGGTTCATAGGTTCATACTAGGCTATCTGCCCAAGGGCATTTATAAGCCTAGCCCATAGTTATGTTGAATAAAACTATGCCTATTATTTTGCTGTGCCTCTGTCAAGCAGTGACACTGAAGTAATCCCTGGGGTATATCTGCGATCTCCATCCATTGGTCAAGATTCCTCTTGAACAAGGCCAGCAGTGCTCTGCCTCACATGTTTTTGTTCCACAGCAAGTCTCTGGGTGATGAATCTGTCCCTCCAGCATGTTCTTGTCAAGGTTTAAGTCTCCCACCCTTGTGGTTCTGAGGATCTAGATTTTTTGAGGTGAAGCATATTCATCAAATCTGGGTTTGACATGGCCTTAT
The DNA here is from genome assembly GCF_019279795.1 of Protopterus annectens. Classification (NCBI taxonomy): domain Eukaryota; kingdom Metazoa; phylum Chordata; order Ceratodontiformes; family Protopteridae; genus Protopterus; species Protopterus annectens. The sequence goes on from NC_056744.1 coordinate 303,357,743, forward strand.
ATGTCAGGCACAGGTCACCTCTGAGCAAGCGGTATGAGACTGAATAGAGCTGGAGTTCTTTCAGTCGGGCAGCATAAGACATATTTTGAGACCCTTTATCCTTTTGGTGAGGAACTTTTGGGGCCTTTCCAGCTGCTGCAGGTGTCGGCTCAGATACATTCGAATGGGGCATTGTAATCAATCATAGGTCTAATGAGTGATGAGTACAGGGGACGATGACCTCCCTTGATCTAGATGTGAATCCCTTCATGATCAGGTGGGCACTAACTACTTTGCTACTGTCAACCTGGGTCCCCAGATCCTGATGACTTCTTCTGTGCTCAGTGGATTGCCACTTTCTGTTTCTGTGAGGCCCTTCTGAAGGATATCTGTGTCAGATGTGGTCATCTGCAAACTTTGTCAGTAGATGCTGAACAAGAGTGGACCCAGGACTGAGCCCTGTGGGACACCACTTGTGACAGGCTTTGAGTCTGACATGGCTAAAGCCAAACTGGGTTGGATCCAAAGTCTGCAAGTTCCTATGTCTTTGTTCCATTATGATCCTCTCCATGGCTTTGCAGATAAGGCTTGTCAAGCTAATGGGATGGTGGGTTTAATTCCTCATTGAGTTGGGACACCATCCGGTCCCATGGATGCTGTGTTTTTGCCTTGGAGAGCAGTTCTCACCTTTGCACTGAACCTGTCAGGGTTCAGTAATCTTCACATAATTTTGAACTAATTCTGAGCATATTTTCTCTCAAAATTTGCCTTGGATGATTTTATGAGGATTTTGCTCTATCTTGTAGTCTTAGTTTTGTTTGGGATTGCCTGATCCATGCAGTCCTGTAGGTGCTGGTAGAAGGCATTTGTAAGTGATTCAGCGGTTTGAGTAATGTTTACCACTGGCTCAGGGCCTTAAAGGAGACCACACTAGTTTTTAGAAGTGTGAAGTTTTCACTGTGGTCTTTTTATTTCAGGTGGGCGGGATGAGGACCTCCAGCGATATTAGTTTATGATCTGATCTCACCAGTGAGGGGTATACTTCGGTGTTGAACATTGTGATCCCATGTTCGTGATGATGAGATCTTCTCCTCTTGTGGGGATGGTGACTAGTTGTTCCATGGCATTTGAGTTTATGAACTCCAGGAACCTTTGGGCTAGAGTGTTTGGGCTTGAGTAGTGTTCCCAGTCTATATTAGGGTAGTTGAAGTCACCTAGTATGATGGTGTTTGGAGATACATTTATCCCCTCAATGTTTCAGGAAGGCCATGTGAGGTTCCTGAGTTTGAGAGGGTGGCCTGTAACATGCTACAAATTGCAGAGCAGTCTTGCCTATGGTTTGCACCTGGATGGTCTGGTGTGGGTGTCCCCCTCCTTCTTAGTGTTGTCTGGATTTTGGGGCGGGCATGATATGAGGTGAAACCTGATAGTGTTGGGGTGCTCTCAGGGCCCTTGAACCAGGTTTCTGTTTATGATATATTATTATGTTAGAATAATATGTCAGGAAGTAAAAAAAAAAAAAAAAAAAAAAAAAAAAACCCTATATGAGCTATTATATGATAAAAAACATAACATAATTAATAAATCTGAGAGATTTAGATTTTTAAAAACATTTAAAAACAATAGAAGATATAAACTGGTGCACGATGTAAACGTGCATACTGTAATATAGTTGAGAAGCCACCACAAAAATAAGGAGAACAGCAAGCTGCACGATGAAGGGATCGTGGAAATCAGCCCAACACACCATCCGATATGGCAGACAAGCTTAAAACCAAACAATCGGTACAGTCTAGAAGATACCAAAGAAACCTAGACAGTTCTGCATCAAAATGAAAGAGGCACAAGCAATTGTCACTGCAGGGACATACAGGAAGTGAAAAAGGTCAGCTACCCATCGGGCATTACCATGAACAAGAGTTCCGCCTCCTGGAATTACAACGAGGGCCAGCGTTCCCATGCTGAGCCACGAAGCAAACAATGTCAAAGAGCCAGTAAATCATGACCTTTTAACTTATTTGAGAATTTTAGCCAGCACCATAGTACAATCGAAGCACAGACCAATTACACTTAACCAAGCTGGACCAAAACACATACTCAGCAGCAGAGCTTTTCTTTCTGTTATTGGAAAGCTTCATTAACAGTGGAAAACAGTCATTGTACATCCATAGATGCTGCAGTAAAGCTAAATGAAAAGCTCTGATATTTAACGGTGTTTGCAGTACCCAATTTTTATTACATTGCTTTACCAAAGGGCAACAAAACTGTATAGAAATACCCCTTTATAGCACCGGATAAGAATTAAAGGCCTTTGTGAAAGCATCTTTGGCTTCAGATGGAGTATTTACTGAATACTTTATTTCTTCGTAGGTGAATAAGAGGACATTTGGGTACCTCATTTGAAATCTCACGTTTCTTTTAATTAAATCAGCGCAGAAAGGGGCCAGCTTCTGCCTATTTAATTTTATTAGGTGTGGCAAGTCTTGAGTGAAAGTAATTTTATGACTGCTCCATATCAGGATTTTTTGTTTTTTTGCTGCATTTAGAATGTTTTGTACATCTTGAAAGTTTAGTATCTTTGTATAGATGATACAAGGGATTTGTGAATCTTGCCGACGTCTAGCGGCTCTATGTGCCCTCTCAATTATCAAATTATCAGCTGAATTTCCCGGACCTAGAAGGGCACTAAAAATCTGACCACAAATTAATCTTAGGTTTTGGTTATCGTAGGTTTCAGGCAAGCCTCTGATAATAATGTTATTGCGCCGGCTTCTAGCTTCAAGATCCGTTAATTTGGATTGTAGTTCCACAATAAGCGCAGAATTATTTTTTGTAACATCAGATATTTGGTTTATTTGAAAGTCATTTTTTGTGTTTTTTGCTCAAGAGTTTCAACCCTTTGCACAAGATGATTGATAGATTTAGTTAGGCCAGACACTTGGTCAGAGAGGCCCTGAATAGCATCATGAATTGGTTGAAGCGCTGTTTTAAGATCCTCAATGTGAAGGTTAGGTTCAGTTTTATCTTTAGAGCTTTTTTTATTACTTGTAGTACTATTTTCCGTTGGTGATTTTGTGGTTCTCAACCTTTTATGTGTATTATCTTTCTCCGGAGAAAGTACTGAGGAGATTTTTGCTTTGGAACTTTGGCAATCCATTACATCCGCGTTGTCTGTCATTGCTGATAACTGGTGAAAAGCACAGAATGTGTGGAGCGCCAACTGTCAGAAGCGCGAAGCTGTCAGGCATAAACTTGTCACACAGGCCTCTTGGATGCTTGTATCCCTTATCCCGAGAATTGGAAAAAAAGTGGAAATTTTCAACTTAACCAGATAAAAACTCCCCACTTATTATCAGATAAGTTTTAACAATTTTTTAAAGTCAGCGAACAGTAGCAGGTGCCGTTTAAAAGTGACTAAGGCTATTTAAAGTAAAAATTTACAGTAGGAGCTCGTGGAGAGGGTGCCAACTAGCCGACCACCATCTTGGAATCTAGGGGACTCATTAAAAAGGGTCATTCCTGCCAGTGTACAGTAAGAGGGTTTGAAGGTTTTCACAGAAAGATGGTCCTTTCCTCCACTAGAATTAGCATTTTCTGATACAGCAGGTTATATTCCCTTGACTGAAAGGATCAGGTCCTTCATCCTTGGCAATCTGTTCTGAAGGGGCCTGATATTATGCTCAGCCAAACAAATGTAAGTCATGTATTTCCAAAAAGAATGGTAATTCATTCCACTGAAAGATGGTCCTTTCCTCCACTACAATCTAGCGTTTTCACATAGAGCAGGCTAGATTCCGTTGGCTGAAAGGCCCTGGGTCCTTCAGCCATGGCAATCTGTGTGGAATGTGCCAGAAATTATGCTCAAGCAAAAGAAAGTAGTGCAGCTCTTTCCTAAAAAAAATAAATGGTCATTCCAGCTTTTGTACTCTGTAAGTAAGAGAATCTATTCCCATAAGAAAGGCCCTTTTCCCAACTAGAATTCAGCCATGTTACACATAACAGACTAGAGAACTAGATAGAAAGTGTCATTCTTGCCAGTGCACACTAAAGGGGTTAGGAGCTATTCACAGAAATATGGCTCTATCCTCCAGTAGAATTTAACATTTTTAGATACAGTAGGTTATATTCCCTTGGCTGAAAGAACCAGGGACCTTCATCGCTGGAAATCTGTTCTGAAGGGGCCTGAAATTATGCTCAGCCAAACAAATGTAAGTCATGTATTTCCAAAAAGAATGGTAATTCCTGCCACTGAGCACCAGAGGAGATAGAATTTATTCCCAGAAAGATGGTCCTTTCCTCCACTACAATCTAGCATTTTCACATAGAGCAGGCTAGATTCCATTGGCTGAAAGTCTCTATGTCCTTCAGCCATGGCAATCTGTGTTGAATGTGCCAGAAATTACACTCAAACAAAAGAAAGTATTGCAGCTATTTCCTAAGAAAAAAAAGTAATTCCTGCCTTTGTATGTCAGAGGTGGCAGAATCTTTTGGAATAAAAAAAGGTCCTTGTGCCCAGTAGAAATTAGCCATGTTATTGATAACAGGCTGGAGGACTCAGTAAAAAAGCTCATCCCTGCCAGTGTACACGAAGAACAGGCTCGGTACCCTTTGCTGAAAGGACCAGGTCCATTCAGCCAAAGAAATCTGTACTGAAGAAACCTAAAGTGTACTACTCTTCTGAAAGCCTTCTTTGAATTCTATGAGAAAAACTCCTTTTTCTCACAATAATTCACTTTCTTTTACAAACCAGGTTATTCCCCTGCTTTGTGATAACAACTGCAGGATTTTTTTTATATATAAATGTTAACTTTAGTCTCCCTTTCAGGTGAACATGAGTAATTTTGTAAACTGCAATCCAGATTTTTTTTCCTGAATTTGTCTTTTATACAATATAATCTACTCTGCTTTAGATGAAAATCAGTTTAGGAATTATTCCGATAAACTGTATAATATTTATAAAGAAGTTAAAATATGTTTCAGTCCTTTTCCCCTACAATCTACTGTATTAAAATAGCTAGATTCCATGCTCTGAATGATCCCTGTCAATCATATGTATTACATCAGATTACCTCATATTTATTAATAACTAGGTCTTTTCAGCCAAGGGAATCTAGCCTGTATTATGCAAATCTAAATTATATTACTGCAAAGAATGTCCTCTTCCCCACTAGAATTTAGCCTTCTCATATAACACAGGGTAGATTCCCTTGGCTGAAAGGCCCCAGGTCCCTTAAACCAAGGGAATCTAGCCTGCTCACAGCAACGAGGCTAGAATCTATTGCTGTAAAGACGGTCCTTTTTCCCACTAGAATCTAGCCATCTCACTATGAGTGGGCTAGATTCCCTTGGCTGAAAGGACTAGGTCCCTTCAGCCAAGGGAATCTAGCCACAACCCTGCCACTTACTCTTTCATTCCTTACAGATTACAGCACATGTACTCCTGGGTACAACACACCAGGCTTCCTTATTAACGTACTTGCTCCCATCGGCTGCCCTGGTTATCCCACTGAGCGCGCTCATATCAGGTGTCATGGTTCCCTTGGTGTCCACGCTTGTATCCATCCATAGTTATGGTTCCCATAGTGAGCACACTCGCCTCCTATCAACTTTCACTGTATTCAGATCATACTCGGTATTCACGTAGAGTATTAAGGCTATGTGTAGGGAACTTACGCGGAGTGGCTGTACTCACTCTAGTAGTCTCTATTCACATAAGATATTGCATAGAGAAAGTACAGTTGTGTACCTACCATAAATGTAGATGTTCGAGTGTATTCACTGTTGCAGTCATTACTCTTGGGTTATCCTGCTGGCAGGCTACCATGTCGGCCTGAATTCCAAAGTCTAGGTCCGGCCGGTTGCTGTCACCTCTTCCCTTACATCAGTGCACCAGGGGTATAAAAGATGCAGCTGACGCCATTTTCTTCAGTTTTTCTTGCCCCAGATGTCAGGTGCCCCAAACTGGAAGGCTAAAAATTATGCCAATAAATATACATGCAGTAAAATAACATTTCCTTCATCTACAAGCAAATACACCACATAGGTTGTATAGGATAGAGAAGTACAGATACGTCCCAGCAAAGAAAAGGGGGATGGTAGGTGGGTAACCTGGACTGCAACAGTGAATACACTCGAACATCTACATTTATGGTAGGTACACAACTGTACTATGTTCGTGTTTCACTGTTGCAGTCATTACTCTTGGGTTGAATCCCAAAGCTGAGGTTGGGTGGCTGGGTCTACATAGGATAAGGAGAGGCTATAAGGCCCTGCAGAACTGCAGTGGTAAAGCCTGCTCTGGATTTAGAGTAGAGAGGTAAGTGGTAGTGCTTGGTAAAAGTGTGCACTGAACTCCAAGTTGCAGCCTCTAAAATGTCTTTGGTTGGTACTCCTTTGAGGAAGGCTGCTGAAGTGGCTGCTGCTCTGGTTGAATGTGGCCTAATGCCCTTAGGCACTGATTTGCCATGTTGTGAATAGCAGAAACAAATGCAGTGGCCTATCCATTTTGAAATAGTCTGCTTTGAGATAGCATTTCCTTGTGATCCTGCAGCATATGCCACTAAGAGCTGCTCAGTCTTTCTGAAAGCTTTAGTTCTGTCCAAGTAGAAGTGTAGCTGTCTGTGTATGTCCAAAGAATGCAGGAGTCTCTCACCCTTATTCTGTGGGTTTGGATAAAAAGTGGGCAAATTAATGGTTTGGTTAAGGGCCACACTGGACACTACCTTAGGCATAAATGTCGGGTTCATCCTCAGAGAAACCCTGTCTGGATGGAAAATGATAAAAGGTTCCACAGCCATGAGTGCCTGTAACTCTGAGACTCATCTTACAGAGGTTATTGCTAGGAGCAGAGCTGTTTTCCATGATAAGAACTTTATTTCAGCTGTATTGGCTGGTTCAAAAGGAGGCAGTGTAAGTTTTTCCAAGACATAATTGAGGTCCCATGCAGGTATTGGTACTCTCCTTGGAGGTCTTATGTTTTTGGCCCCTCTGAGGTACTGCCTTAGCAACAGATGAGAAAAATAGGTGGTTCCGTATTGTACTGAGCTGAAATGGCAGAGGCATGGATTTTAATTGATGAAAAGGATAGGCCTCTGTCCAGCATCTCAGTTAGGTATTGTAAAATCTGAGGAAGATTTGGCACAAACGTGTCAATTCCTTGTGCCTGGTTCCAAGCACATAATCTCTTCCATTTTTCTGCATAAGATTTTCTGGTACTGGGCCTCCTGGCCTCCAAAATAACATCCATCACTGCTTTAGAGAGAGGTGTGTTCTGAATGGCTACATTATCCGTCATGCCGCCAGATTTAGGGTCCTGAGTTGGCTGCGCAGGATCTGATTGTTTCATTGGGTCAGTAAGTGAGGAATTAGAGGTAATGTCCAGGCTGGGCCTTGAGACAAGCTCTTTAGGATTGGGTACCAGTGCTGGTGGGGCCAGTCTGGGGCAATCAGAATCATTTTTGGCTTCTCTTGTCTGACCTTTAGGAGTACCTTGGGGAGGAGAGGCAGAGGGGGAAAGGCATATACTGTTAGGGTTTTCCAGCTGAATGATAGAGCATCCACTTTCCATGCTAGCTTGTGATAAGTCCTTGTGCAGAATCTCTGTAGTTGGCAGTTGTAAGGAGAGGCAAATAGATCTATGTCTGGGCATCCCCATTTCTTTGTTATCATGCTGAAGACTTGTGGATCCAGTTTCCACTCGTGGGGATCCATGAGGTTTCTGCTTGATTAAATCTGCCAGAGTATTTTTCTTTCCTGGCAGGAATTGTGCTTGCAGGTGTACTTGATAAGTCAAAGCTGTGTCCCACAAAGTCATGGCTTGTCTGCAGAGGGGGTAGGAATGTGTGTCTCCCTGCTTGTTTATGTACCACATGACTGTAGTATTGTCTGTCCTTATCAGTAGTTTTCCTGGATGGAGTAGATCCTTAAAAGCTGTCAGGGCATTCTGAACAGCTAGCATCTCTTGAAGATGCCTTTGGCTTGTGGGCCATGTGCCCTGAATACATTTTCCTGCCATGTGTGCCCCCAGGCATAATCTGATCCATCTGTTGTTATTGACTGCCTGGCTGTGGGTAGGGTGAATGGCTGTCCCTTGTTGTGGTGACAGGCCTGTGCCCAACATCGAAACTCCTGTTGCAGGCAAGGAATGAGGGTAATTAATGTTTCCAGGCTGTGGCAATGTTGAGTCCAAACACTTTTTAGATACCATTGTAGTTTCCTCATATGCAGTCTGGCATATGGAATTAGCAGAATGCAGGATGCCATGAAGCCCAAAGCCTGCAGAATTTTTCTTGCAGATAACTGAGTCTTTGTTGCCAACATTTTGAAGTAAGAAGTCAGTTGCCTTTGTTTTCTGGCATGAGATAAGCCATCTGGGCAGTTGTATTTAAGTGCACCCAGGAATATTATCTTTTTGAGGGTACTAGCTTTGATTTCTTTTCATTTACTGTGTACCCTAGGCAAATTAATAATCTTTTTACAAACGCCAGATGCTTTAGTAGAATGTCCTTGTTCTCTGCTTGAATAAAGCAGTTGCCCAAGTAAGGGTATATTTGAATTTCTCTTTGTCTGCAAAAGGCAATTACTTGTGTCAGGCATTTTGTGAAGACCCTGGGTGCAGTAGATAAGCCAAAGGGCAGTGCAGAGAATTGTTAGTGCATTGAGCCAGCTATAAATCTGAGGTATCTTCTGCATGATTGTCTGATTAGGACATGTAGGTATGCCTCTTTTAGGTCTAAAGTCACCAGCCAAGCATTCTTGCCCAGCATGGGCAGAAGCTGCTGCAGAGTCAACATTTTGAATTTTGGAACGTCCAGAAATGTATTTAGAATAGACAGGTCCAGTATTGGTCTCCAGGCTTTGTCC
>NC_056744.1:303367083-303384745 GCF_019279795.1 Protopterus annectens
ATATCTCTGTAGGTTGTCACTTCCAGATAGTCAATCTGATCGTCAGTGGGGCTCTGGTTTAAATCTTACAAAAAGGTTAATATTGTTGATGTAGGATGTACATACATTAGCTGGGATCTTGGGTCTATAAAAGACCCCTAAAACAAACCATACACAGTATAACATTAAAAAAAGACAAAACAGAACAGCATCCTTGTGATTACAAATAGTAACACACCAACCCTCCTGGATTGCAACCTACGTCCTGCTTGAGTATTTCTGTGAAAATACAAACTAACAGCTGAATGAACAGGAAGCCTCAGAGCAAATAGAATACACTTGCTTTGAAACCAGAGCTCAGCTTCTTTTGGTGACTGTTTTGGGACATTAACAAGTTCATCGCTTATATGATTGGTTTAACATGTAGTAGGGGATACACCCTTTTTTGTGTAGACTACTTTCTTTAATCACGGTTATAACTATCTTCTTCAAATGTATAATATTTTTTTCCTCCTTGTGGTTTTTGGGTGAATCAGAGGCATTATTACTGAAGAAGAACAGGACCTTTCTTATTTGTCCCATATCTCTTGCTTTTGCCTATGTCAGGTCCACTATTCTAGTGAAAGGAGGATGTTGTCACCTCATAATACGTGCTAGGTGTAGGCAAATGTAATGAATGGCTTGTCAGTGAATTTATGGTATTATGGTATTAACCCTGTCTTAGTATTGTGACAGGAACTGCTCAAAAAACATTGAAATAAAATTACTGCTGTAAAGGCTGGCTAATGATGTTGTCATGTTTTGCAAAGCGAGCAGCTGTTATTAATGGTTTTTTGTCAGCCTCCCAGGGTGCTGACTGAGTTAGGGGTGACAAGGCTACTCATACCTCGCATCCTCAGAAATCTGTAGAAAGTCATAATTATGGGGACAAAGGCCCAAAATAGGGAAAATTGTTATATTTTTAATTATTTTTTAATTATTGCTTCCATAAACCCAGATTAGAAAGTAAATGGATAAAAAATGCATGGCTATAATGCATGTTAGAAGGAAACTTCTACAATGAACTACGAAAATGTACTTTATTTGAAAAACTGTGCGTGGTGTTCATTTCACTTCATTACATAAGTTTCACTTCTACCATTACCGTAGCGTGCCATGCACAAACATCTTTTTTCCACATATCTTGACTTCTTCTTCTTGCATCTTATCTTATTATATTGTTATGTATGTAGAGTTAGTTCTGTACTTAGTATCTGTCATGTATCTGAAATTTTTTACTTGGTTTCATTTTGCTTTACAGTTGCTCTGTATGCGCTTTTCTCCTAGCTGTCCATTGAAAAGGGCACATGCTCAGTCTGCCATACCTGGGTTAACAAATGTCAAATTGAAATAAAATACATAACTAAAATGACTTTATTAGAGAAGATGGATGGATAGAATCAGAAGAACCTGAGACATGGTGTATCTATGTGATGAGTAAGAAGAGGCAATTTGCATTGTTGCATTCATATGCACCAATACAATCCAAGATCTGTACTGTGTCAGACGATCTGGCATACTGGAGTATTATCCCCTGGTGAGGAGAAATGTTGTGCAAATAGTCCATGGATTGTTGTAGGAGGATGCATGTGGAGGTGCAGTCGTCTGTGTGTATGGAAGTTTAATCAGAATCTTTATAGACTCTAGCTGAGCTGCCACCACACTCATACATTTGGTTTACAACCCCTGGGGGCTGTGTTGAGTCCAAAGAACAGGAGTCTGAATTTGTAATGAATGGCCCCATCTGAGAGGTGTGTCTACAGGACTGCCTGTCCAGTTTTGCTTTTGATAATATGCATCCTGAAGATCTAGGGAGGATATATAATGGTCTCAGCTTAGAAATGGCACAATGGATAGGACCATGACCATTTCGATTTTAGTCTGCTTAAAACCAGCCATACAGGTATAATGTCCCTGACTTTTGGCCATTAATACTAAAATAAGTTATTGTAATCTCCACTCATGACATCTCCATCTCTCTGCTGACCATTTACTCACCAATTATGACATTCCGGCTCTGCTGACCATTTACCTGCACCATGACATTCCATCTCTGCCGACCATTTTTTTATTCTTGCTCAACAGGTGGGTTTACATCTGAAACTCTGGATCTGACTTACCATTATTGTAGCTCGTGGCTACTTAAAAGCTCTTGAGCTCTTCCTCATCCATAGGTGCCAAACCCTAATATAAATTCTCAAATCTTGTTTGTTGGTTGACATAATGTCAAAAATATTACCATAACATCCCAAGGATAGGAAGACAAGGGTTGCCGTTGATGTCTGTCCGCCAGTATACAAAAAAAAGCCTACTGTTTCTTTAAGGTACGCCGAATTGCGTACAAGTATACTTTTCGCTTAGTACAGGGCATGAGTGGTGATGTCTGTATATAGCTTTCTCAGAATTTACTGCCCAGTATGCACCCATTGTAACAAATGTCAGGATCTAAAACTGTACGGCCCATGCAGGAGAAGGACTGGGGATGGCGGATGGGAGAATACTGCAACAGTGACGGAAAGGACATATATTGTTATGGTCAGATTTTACACAACTATGTCCTTCCATTCACTGTTGCAGTATTCCTTCCATGTGGGAGACTGCCAGAGCTCAAGAACAAACCTGGGAGGAGGAAGGAACAGTGCATCCCTCTACAAAGCCATGAAGGATGGCTGTAACAAAACCATCTATACCTCTGCACACATCATCCAATTTGTAGTATTTGGTAAAAGTATGCATAGAAGTTCAGCCAGCAGCTTAGACTAGAATTAGTATCCAACCCCTTGAAAGTACCAAAGCACCAGAGAAGCTTGGCAGCTCTAGTTGAATGAGCCTTCACAGAAGAAGAAAGGCTCTTGCCATGAAAAGTGTTAACAAAAATAAAAAGCCTTTGAAATCCAATAAAAAATACCTGGCTTGGATACAGCTAATCCTATTGACCTATGATGAAAAAACAAACAAACAAACTGATCAGATTTTCTCATACCTTTATTTTTTTATTTTACATTTGTTGACCGGGAAATTTCACTGGACTAGGTCCAATTTCAGCGGGAGGCCCGGGGAGAAAACCTCCAGATTGTAAAAACAAAACAAAGTATATTATACTTCAATCAGATATTCACATTGAACTGTACAAACAGTCGGAACACTTTTCAGCAATTAGATAAATTACAAATAGCAAGGATTAGGAGATACAGTCAGTCTAGAAAAACAAAATAGCTGTTAGAATTTTAGTACTGTAGGGCATAACAGTGAATAACTTGGCAGTTGTTCATAGGTAAGTAGGGGAGGGGATAGGAGAGCTTAAGTTAAGTAATACATGGACATAGCCAGGAGGCTTTGTAGAGGGATGCACTGTTCCTTCCTCCTCTCTTTACTGTTATTCCAATACAATCTGAGTTCCTATGCACATCCAAAGTATGCAGCATCCTCTCACTGGCAGATTTTGTTTAGGGGAAAAAAGTAGGAAAAAACTAATAGACTGATTAAGTGTGACAATTCATTAACCACCTTTTATGCATAAAAAAGGCTTACTATGTAAAGACACCCGATCCCTGTCCTTATGAAATACTAAAATGAGGACAAGCCATAATGGCATGTACTTCACCTCATCTGTTTGGCAGAAGTAAGAATGATGCCCGCAGCAGTAGCTGGAAGCAGCAGGCGTCGGAAGGATCCAAATTCCAACTTCCTCCAAAACAAAATGAATATCCCAGGGAGAGGGAACAAGCTTCCCTGGGAGGTCTCCTATGAAGGACACTTTTTTAGAAATTGTTTAGCCTGAGCATCTACAAGCTGAAAGAGGATATTAAGGCAAGACAAGCAAAAAGATAGCTGATAACGGGTTCTTAACTGATGGGCCAAAACCAGCATTTAGCAACTCAAACAGATAAAAGAGAAACTAAGGAACATCCATGGTAAAAGTGGGTCCAGGTTACGAGACAGGCACCAAAAAAAAAACACTTCCATTTGGGTAAGAAGGATTTCCCCTAGTATTGGGCTTTCGCCCTACTGCAAGATCACATAATGTCCTCAAAAATAGGGTGTCTATGAGGAATCAGATTACGCTATCACCAACATTTTCAATTAAAGAGTGGGACAGGTGGGGGCTGGAGGAGAACTAATGTCTTGTTTGGAGAAGGCCCACCCCTGTGAGGTGACTTGTAATGATAGAGGAACAGGCAACCAGTGCTGTTGGGGTCAAATGGAGTCCCAAGACTTTGGGAGCATTCTGTTCTATTTTGAACAGGACTTTTTGAATGAGAGGAAGGGGAGGAAATCCATACAGAAACATCCCATTCCCAATAAAATAGACAACATATCACTTACCCACACCAGAGGGACCTGGGACTATGTCACAAACAAAGAAAGCTGTGTGTTCAGAGTATAGGCAAACCAAACTACTTTCTGGAGTACACCATTGGTGGACAGTAAATGTCCATAAACACATCCCTGTGAAGCATCTATTCCTGGGATTGAGATAAGGCTCTGCTCTATGTCGAGGCTATAATGTTCACTCTGAAGGGATATGAACTGCCTGAAGAGTCGCCTTGATACCTGACACCAGCATCCCAAACTGTGTAATTTGGCAAAAGAAGTTAAGTTCTTGTTCCTCCATGTTTGTTTACATACCACATCACTGTGGTAGTGTCTGTGAATACCCTTGTGACAGTCCCTGTAGAAAAAGAGAGGATGAAGGGCCTGCAGAGCCAACATAAGAGCTCGTGACCTCTTTGACACTGACATGCTCCTTCTGCTGAAGAGGTGAGCATCCTCTCTACTTCTTGGGAGCCTAAAGCATCTCCTCATCCCATGTCTGGAAGCATCTGAAAACAGTTCCTGAGCTGAAAGAGGAGGCTGAAAGGTAGAGCCTGGATTTAAAGACAACTGCTGAATCCACCAGAGAAGTTCTCTTTCTTCAGACAGGAACAAGAGAAACAACAAACACTGAAGGATGAGTATGTAGAAACCACACTGACTTCAGAAACAGTTCCTCATGGTGGATTCTGGTCAGGAGGAGTATAGGAATGGTGGCTGCCATAAACCCCATAACTCTCAGAAACCTATGGCTGTAATGAGGCCAGAGGAAGAAGAGTTTAGAGAAAGGAAATGAGTTTTATGATTTTGCAGAAGGTAAGTGATGCCATTATGATGGCCCTCAATCCTGTCCACTGACACCAGTGAGGGAATGTTCACATTGGGGAAAAATAGATAAGTATTCACAGATGCAGATCTCTGCTGCATCAAACACACTTTCCTTAGGGAGCACACTAAGAGAACACTCAGCCTGGGGTCTGACTAAGCGATATTTGTATCCCTCCAAGGTCCCAATAAGGCTCCCCCACTAGCACACAGCTACAGGCTCAAGTCCTCAGCCAAGTGACCAAGTCAAGTCCTCCAGCACCTTCCTTCTGTCAAACTGCTTCATGTCCCTGCCACTAAGTGAAGCTCAATAGGGTCTTAAATCAGGGCTGAGGCTAGCAGGTTTACCACCAGCCTCCCTCTTCCCAGACTATAGGTAAAGTTCAGTCACTTTGCCACCAGTCACCTTATTTAATCACTTACTTTAAGGCCCACTTACAAAGGGATATCCAATTAATACCGTGCAATATTAATATCAATACAAATAGAAGTAGTTTGACCAAAACAGCTTAGGCCTTCAGAGACATCCCACACAGTCACATGAAATAAGTAAGTATAAGGAGTCTCAAAGTTTGAATATTTTCTAAAAGGACCAGCCACAATAAAAGGTTTAAATATATTTAACAATAAACAAAGGACATGAAAATACTAAATATATATGTACAGTAAACACAGAGTTCTCTTCACAAGAAATATTGAACTAATCATTGAACAGTCTTAGGCAGTAAAGAAAAACAGAAATAAACTAATCTTGCTAAATATTCCTGACTGCCCTAAACAACACAGTTTTCTAGCAACTTACTCAAGAGCAAGCAAGGCAGATGATGGGGATGGCGTCAATCCTTCCGTGTCAGGCTCTCAACACAGACTTATAAAGCTAAAATTCTCACAGAGTTCTACTAATATCTAAAATATAATATCCAGGATGACTAAACAGAATGACCACATCTCTGGTCACATGACTCTAGGTTCCCATGGTATTCCTTTTGAAGTTTAGACAGGATTTCTTCACCCTCATGTGAAACAGATTATTACTCAGATCTGGTGGAGTTTTCAGGATGTCATAAACAATTACTGCTCCTGCAGGACAAAACCATAGAGAAAAACTATTCCAGTAGACATTCTGTCTTTTGCCTTCCTTCAACTGGCTGAGAGATAAAATTTTATTGACTTAATAGTTCATTCACATCTCCCTATTTCTTAAAAAAGAAATAAGATAAATGTTTAACTGCTTCCTGTCCAGCAGGACACACTGTTAATAACATTATCTTAACACAAACCACTTTAAACTATTTTGAGGCAAAAGCACCTGTACAAGTTAGTTTGATGTTCAAATGACATACAGTTCTAACACATTTTCCACACAAGCTAACTTCACAAACACATTTTCAGTTTCAGATACAGATGAGATATATTTCTTTATACAAATGGCATATAATTCTTTAATGAATTTCAGCTGGCTACGCTTGGTATATTTTGTACATTTATTGCCCTACTGTCATCCTAAAACACAGCTGGTATTATCCCATCTCATCAAATTTCTCACAGCCATTATGGGTACTGTCTGACTCCTGCAACCCAGAAAGACATGATCCTGAGAAGGAGTCAGAGAAGTTGCTTTGAAGTGTACTGTGAACCCCAGGCTCTGAAGAAGAGAAATGGCAAAATTAAAAATTTTCAACACCATCTCTCGAGAGAATACCAGAATCAGATTGTCCAAGTAAGGAAAGATTTGCACCCCTTGAAGCTTGCAAAAAGTAATCACAACAGCTAGACATTTGGTGAATACCATTGGGGCAGTAGAAAGGCAAAAGGCAAAGCAGAGAACTGAAAATGCAAGAAAGCAACATAGAAGTGCAAAAAACTTCTTAAATAGATGATGGATAGTAATATGTACGTAAGCAGAGCCAAAGACACCATCTCAGCCTTAGGGATCAAAAGAGGAAAATTAGTCTGAAGAGACACTACATCTGAAAGGATGACACCTTCAAAAAATTATTTTCATAAGAGGTCTAGAATTGGCCTCCCCAGTATCCTTCTTTTCGCTCTGTCATTACAAGCATTCTGAGTAAAAACCCCTTCCCTTTGGGGCACAGTAACCTTTCAAATAGGACTCTGAGGCTAAATGTCTCAAAGGGATATATCTCTGGGGAAAAAAGAAAGTTGTTTATGAGGAGGCTGAGGAGTACCCATAAAAGAGGGATGGAATTTCCACAATTCATGAATTACCCTTGGCAACTAATGGACAGAACCCAAGAATCCTGATTAATCAGAAGCCATGATGGAAGACAGAGACAAGTGAACAAAAAGAGGAATGTGACTGGGAAAGGACTGATACTCGTACAGCACTTGGTTTATCTGGAAAGGGCAACTTTTGATTCCCTGTAGCAGGAGTGACCTTAGCAGGTGGAACCTGCTTGCCACCCCTTTTTTTTCTTAGGAGGAGGACAAGACTGCCTGCAAACAAAAGCTGTCTTACTGGGGTAGTTTCTTTGAAATTTAGGCACAGAAAAAACAAACACGTTTGACTTCCTGTAAGGTCTAAGAATTAAACAACCCAGAAGCTGCTTCCCCAAACCAAAGTTTATTATCAACAGGAGTAGACATCAGCTTAGCACTGATGTCATCAGGTAAAACCCGAACAGGAGTACACATCAGCTTAGCATTGATGTCATCAGGTAAAGCCTGAAGCCTAGCATTGATGTCATCAGGTAAAGCCCTAACAGGAACACACACATCAACTTAGCACTGATGTCATCAGGTAAAGCCTTAAGCCTAGCACTGATGTCATCAGGTAAAGCCTGAGGCCTAGCATTGATGTCATCAGGTAAAGCCTGAGGCCTAGCATTGATGTCATCAGGTAAAGCCTGAAGCCTAAGCCAAGAATAACTTCTCATAATATAACTGAAAGCAGCAGCAGTAGAAGAAGCATTTGCTGCTGCATAGCTACACTGAATAGAATGGCGAACCATTTGAGATGAAGCCCCATCCAAAGAGCATAACTTTTATCCTGAGTCAGGGAGATTGGAAATAAGCTGACTGTCCTGAGAATGAAGAGCCAAAACATAGCTGGACAGATGAGTCTAATAATCAATCGCCCCAAACGCCAGAGTACCAAAAGTGTAAACCTTCTTACCTAGACATCCCCTGGTTTTACTGTCTTTATCAGAAGGCAGTTATATGGATGAAGGAAGCAAATGAAAAGGCTTGTCAAAGGCTACAGACACCACTGAAGGATCAGCAGAACATTATTTCTGCAAGAAATTAAAACACTCAAGCACCCTATAAAGCCTATCAACTTTTTTTAGGATCAAGGTGCAGAGAATCAGGAGCTTTACAGGCATTACAAAAAACATCAAACAAAGCAGTCAAAACAGGAGGAATAGCAAAATGTATTGGGAAATCCATCTGCAGAAACTCATAATACTTCCTATGGATGTCAGAATCCTGATCAAAATCGCATTTAAAAAAATCCATCATCTTAGAAACTGTCTCAGAAGGAAATTTCTTCAAAAGGAGTATCGGGACTATTACACTCCTCCTCCTCTTACCCACTGTCCAAAGGAGAAGGAATTTGAGTGGAATAAGCCAAGGAATTCTCCTCAGAATCCAACTCATCTTCAGACGCAGCCTGTTCTCTGGGCCTTTTAACGGGACTACAGGACCAAGGAGGATCAGGAACAGAAACCCTAAGGAGATTTTACTGCCATTAAAGCATTAAACAACCTCTGAGTAAAGGCCTGCCACTCACTCTGTGGATCCGTACGAGTGGGAGAAACATGCTTAGTTTTCTGTTTCTTCTTTAAAATAACGTCCACCCTATAAAACTTTGAAGGCTTAGACACAGGATGGCATTCAATAATCACAGTAGGAAACTCTTCCCTAATGAGAATCTGTGGAATACCCCCCCAAAGCCATCATAACGAATCAGCTGTGGCTCCCCCTGAATGTAAAAAATGGATGCCTGCAAAGCCTCTTCAGACGTGCTGCATGCCAGATCCTCGCCACCCTCCAACTCGGTCATGGCAGAGGCATCTGACAACACAACCAAGCAAGCCTTAGGGTTCTCAGCAACCTCAGGAAAAACACCCAGCATAAGCTGGACATCAGAAGATTCCAGTCTTGCCTTTTTCATCGTCTTCTTCCTTAATGGTAGGCATTCGTGGCGGGAAGTTCCTTACATTGTATCTTTAAAGGGAAGACAACCTACTACAAAAGGTTTCTGGTACAAAAGCCTGACAAATCGAACAAGATGTATGGTTGTGCAAAGGGCCTAGGCAAAAGAGACACTCATCATGGCGGACTATACAGAGAAGCTATCTACGGCACTAGCATTTACCCTTCCTCGATGACATTAACCTTAGCAGCAACAAAAAAGCCAAGAAAAAAACAAAACACAAAGGGGTACTTATCTGCTATAGCTTGGACTTTAGCAACAGGCATAGGCATTCAACCGGGAAACAGAAATGCTTTCCAACTGCAGATAATGTATGTAGGCATTCAGATCAATGATTAACAGATGCATTTGGACTGGCAGCAAACAAATGTAAGGAAGGTACACATCCAGACATCACCTTTATGCCCTACACTACACGAGGAGCATACTTGTGATGTTTGGTGTACCTTAAAGCAACATTAGGCTATGGTATACCGGCCGGATGTTGGTCTACCCTTGGCAAGGAATCCCAGTTGTAAAGAAGACTGCAACAGTGAAAGGAAGGACATCATTGGTGCCCTTATAAATTCTTCTTCTTCCATAAATCAATTGTGAAAAATGTTGAGAGTTGGAGGAAAGGGGGGTTGAGGAAGAATGAAAACGGATAACACTGATGGTGTGATGAGTACATAACTTCTTTATCTAATGTCAATTCTCATTCAATCCTCAATAGTTGGGGTAGAATCTCAGCTCCCTAAAATCCTGGGTGTACTCCAAGGAAGGATATTCGTGAGCACAGTGCAACTTAAGGACACTCTTCCCCTAGAAACCAGATCCATTTTGTAATGAGTAATAAAGATATGAGGAACGGCCCAAGTTGCAGCCACACATATGAAGTACATGACGCTTTGGATATGGGACCTGTTCCAATCTGAAGGCATAGGAGCAGAGCTAGTCAGAGATAAAGTCAAGGAACTAATTCTGTTGGGATCCAGGTCTGGAACTCTCAGAGCTCTCAGATCCTGGGGCTCTGAAATCAAGGCTTGTTCAGAGAAGGAGTAAAAACTGTGTGAGTAGTAGCAGGTAGACTCACATATCCAATATGGGATGGAGCCAAGGTAACATCCATCTTGATCTGAGCTCTGAGGAAGTTTTGCATTATCCTGTCCACAACTACTTCAGAAAGACTTCTAGAGGACCTGTTGGATGGTATGGATGTCTGGGGCCTAAAGTCCTTCTTGGGAGTTTTCATGAAAGGGGAATGGAGCCTGATGGAGATTGGATCAAAAAGAAACTCTTGGGCATGAGCTGTAGGAGTGCAGGATGTACTAGGCTTTGGACACCAGGATTTGGGATCCGTAGTCTGAGTTGTAGGCCTTGCTGATATGATAATTGGATCCAATGGTTTAGGATCCACAGATTTTGGATCTTGAGTTCATATCACAGAGTCCGAAGAAGTTAGATCAGATATGAAATTTCATGAGGCAGTTCCAAAGAAGTCTGGGAAGACTTCGGTGGTGAATTCTTCCTATGTTCAGAAGGAGCTTTACTGGTCTTACCTGGAGTTTTAGCCCCTGAGGAAGATGTTTGGGGAGGAAGCAAACCCTTAAGAATAAGTTTACTGTGTCTGTCAGCTACAGCTCTCGTATTGAAAGCTGCACACACTCAGCAGTTTATATTTGAATGAGCTGCTCCTATTCAATAGACACATTCCTTGTGGGCATGTGAATTAGCGATTGTGTGCCCAACAGAAGTTCCTATTGGCTTGTCGGCCATGACAGTACATCAAAGAAAAAATGAAATAATTTAACAAGTTTCAAGATTTTATATATGTGTGTGTGCACTTACATACACACACACACACACACACACACACACACACACACACACACACACACACACACACACACACATATATCTGTATACACACAAAAAATTACCAACAATGGTAATTAAGAATTATCCTTAGGGCAAGAAGGAAAAAAAATACAGAAATAGAAAATGCCACCCATGGTAAATTTAAGAAATTGTCATAAGAAAATAGCCTGACGTGTTAAAATTGAAGACCAACAGGGAGGATTATAGTAAAGAGAGCAAGGAAGAACTGCCTAAGAAGTTTACTTATAAAAAAATTTGAAATACCTGAAAAATCGCTGGGAGACAATGACCCTGTGTGTCGCTGAGAGACAATGACCCTGTGTGTGATTGCTTTGGTAAGAAACAAGATCTGAGATACCGGGGAAGGACTAGGGCATTGTGGGTGGAGAAAGGAGCATGAAAGTTGAACCAAAAATTGAAGTATGCAACAGACTCGGATCCTGGGATTGGATCTGTAACCCATTTGTTGAGGGAGAATAAAATGGCAGAACATCAGATATGACCACTTCTTTTTATGAAGGAGATGTACTACTTCTCTTTTTCTTTGGATAAGAATATTTCCATCCCTTTAGTACAGATATGAAATGGATAAATATCAGAGAAAAGGACTGTCATCCTTGGGGAAATTGACTCTAGACCCTTCATGGTACACTGGCATGAATGACCATTTCCCTTTTCTGGCCTCTATTTAGGAAGGAGATGATGCCTTTGCTTTTGGCTGAGGATAACATCAGGTCCAGGTAGCACAGATGGTGCAGGTTTATTGATGACTTGATAATGCTGTGCTCTGTCAATATGAGTGATGTATCATCACCCAAAAATTATTCTTAGGAAATGTAAGGTGAATCTCCTAGTTTTCAGATCTCTTTTACTTTGTCCTTTTTCATGAAGACATGGATTATTAAAATAGAAGCCAGATCCCAATGGTAGGAATAAGTGTAGAAAATAATTTGGTTGTGCAGTTCTCATATAATATATCTGATGTGATGCCAAAAGTCCTGATTCATTAATCGTCTTCTTCCATTATTGCTTTACTGAAGTAAATGTCTTCATCTACCATTATTGCGAATTGTAAATGCTTGAAAACTCATTACCTGCAAAATGTGTAACATGGTGAACTGACTTTACTTTACTTTTTTGCATTGTTTTCTATTTTATCTATGTGTGCAAGTATGCGTTTCACTGTCATCTTACTGGTATATAGATCACTTTTTCTTTATCAGTATACTCTGATGTGGTGTATTAAAAAACAAATGGTCATATCTAGCTTTTGAATTAAATAGTGCACAAGTAGAGCAATATGATAACAGCATTACTTACTTCGGCAGTTATGTACAGTTCAATTTATATATAAGAGAAAGAATCCCTATCTGCCCAACTTTTATGCAAAAGTCTCCTGTTACATTGAATAGTGAGCAAAAACAAACATCTGCAAATATGGCTACAGACCCAGATGTGCAACTCAAAATGTATCCTCCGCTATTTCCTTGGAAATGCATAAAAACTAATTGCAAGTATATATTCTAGTAATTGCACAACGGTAAACATCCTTGTCTGTGGGGTTTCATGTCAATAATTTTGCAATAAAGTATATTAATAAAGTGATGTACATTCTAGCCTACACAGCAATACAGTGATAAGGATGTAAGTTGCTAACTTGATTCCATAACAACTTTAAACTGAAATATGGAAAAAAAAACAGTTTGAAGGTGAATTTTCACTAACTGAGTCTGCCCCTTGCAGCCACTTCTATCATATAAGGCATGGATTGCTTCTCTGGGACAGTATATCTTTGTTTGCCAATAAAAAAGGAAACTTACAAGACAAGGCCAGCCTACACAATTTTGGCACCTTCATAGTTATGTCCAAAAAAATGAGATTTCCATAATCTGTAACTTAACAACATCAGATGAAGTGCATTCAGGAGGAAATAAAGTGCGGACCTTTTTATGAAAGTACAGTTGTGTACACTTACCAGAGTAAATGTAGATGTTCAAGTGTATTCACTGTTGCAGTCATTACATTTGGGTAATCTGCTGGCAGTGTTGCTCAGTCGGCCTTGCCCGAATTCCAAAGTCTTGGGTCCCGCGTGAAGTTGCTGTCTTCTTCCCTGATGTCAGGTCGCCAGGGGTATAAAACATGCAGCTGACGCCATTTTCTTCAGCTCCTTTCTTGCCCCAGATGTCGTGGTGCCCTCAAAAGCGTAGCAAATATATATATATAGCTATGCAGATACATGCAATAATATAAACTTCTTCACCGCTACTCCATAAGCAAATACACCATTATAGGTTGTAGAAGAGAAAGGCAGCTGAAGGAAAGATAAACCCAGAAATAAAGAGCAGGTTACGGTAGGAATTCTGACTGCAAATATAGAATACACTCTAACATCTACATTTATGTTAAGTGGCTACACAACTGTACTATGTTCTTCGTGGTTTTACTGTTGCAGGCCACATTACATTTGGGGTAGAAATCCCAAAGTTTATGGTTGGGGAGGCTGGAGCTAACAGCATTAGAAGGCTATAAGGCCCTGCAGAACTGCAGTGGCAAGTTCTGCTCCTAGACTTAGAGTAGAGAGGCAAAATGATAATGCTTGTGGGCAGGTGTGTGGAACAGAAACCTGGCGTAGCAGCCTCCTAGAATGTCTTTTGGTTATACTCCTCTGAGAAAGGTTGCTAGCGGAAGCTGTAAAACTTGGGGTGGAATGAGAGACTCCAATGCCCCTTGGGCACAGATTTGCCATGGTGTAAGTAGCAGAAACAAATGCACTGGCTTATCCACTTTGAAATAGTCTGTTTTAAATAGCCTTTCTTTCTGATCCTGCAGCATATGTCACTAAAGGTAATTGCTCAGATTTTCTTAGAGCTTTAGTCCTCCAAGTAGAATCTTTAGCTGTCTGTGTACGCCCAAGGACGTAGAATTCTTTCCCCTTGTTCTTCATGGATTTGAAGGTTGGTAGATGAATAGTTTGGTTAAGAACCACATTGGAAATCACCTAGGCATAAATGAAGGATTGGTCCTCAGAGGCCACCCTGTCTGGGTAAAATATGATGAAAGGGCCCTGCTGCCATGGGGGCCTGTGGCTCTGAGACTCTTCTTGCTGAAGTACTACAGGAGCAGAGCTGTTTCCATGATAGAACTTTAGATCTGGCAGCAGCAGCTGGTTCAAATGGAGTGCAGGGTGAGCTTTTCCAACACATAATTGAGAGGTCCTATGTAGGTATTGGTGATCTTCTCTGGGTGAGGCCTTACATTTTTGGCCCTCTAAGATACTGCTTTTTAGTAAAGGATGAGAAAAGATTGGCAGTGGCTCAGTATTGTAATGAGCCGTAAATGGCAGTAGGCATGGATTTTAATTGATGGAGAAAGATAAGCTCGTGAAGCATCTCTAGCTGGCATTGTAATATCTGTGGATATCGGTTTTGCTGTATCAGTTCCTTGTGCTTGATTCCAAGAACAAAGATTTCTTCCATTTATCAGCATAAGATTTTTCTAGTAATTGTGGCCTCTTGGCTTCCAAAAAATGACATCCATCACAGCTTTACTGAGAGGTGTTGTTTCCATAACTACAAGATCAAGCCATGCTGCCAGGTTCGCGTTTGTGCTGGATTGTGCAGGATTGTTTCTTCTGGGACAGTAATTGAGGTCTTGAGGTAAGGTCCAAGCTGTATTAGGTGTGACAAGTTCCTTAGGATTGGGTACCAGTATTGGCGGGCCAGTTTAAAAGTACCAGTATCATCTTTGGTTTCTCTTGTCTGACTTTTGTGCAGGCTCTTTGGAAGAAGAGGCAGAGAGTGGTGCGTGTAAACTGATAGGTTTTTCCTAGTTCAAAGATAGGGCCTACCATGTTTTCTGTCTGTGATAAGTCCCAGCAGAATCTTTTCAATTGATAATTTTGAGGAGAGGCAAAATAGATTCATGTCCGGCTCCCCCATTTCTTTGTTATCATGCTGAAGACTTGTGGATCTAGTTTCCACCGTGAGGGTCCATAAGGTTTCTGCTTAAATCATCTGCCGGAGTATTTTTCCTGCAGGAATTGAGCTTGAAGGTGTACTCCTTGTAAGTCAGCTGTGTCCACAGTGCCATGTATTAGCCCGGGTAGTATGGCGTATGGAGTGCATGCCCCTGCTTGTTTATATACCATAACCGTGGTGTTATCTGTCTTTATCAGTAGTTGTCCTGGTAAGGAAAGCGTAAGTCCTGAAGGCTGTCAGGGCATTTTGAACAGCTTTACATCTCTTTTTTGTTTGATATGCAGATGCATTTGTTTTGGGATTCATATATGAATGCACCTTTCCCACCAGGTGGGCCCCCCATGCATAATCTGATGTGTCTGTTGTTAAGGTTTGCTATTGGCAGGGGGTAGAGGAAGGCCCATCCTCTGTTTTGGGTGACATGCCTTGCCCACCATAAAACTCCTGTTGTAGGCAGTGGGATGAGAGAATCATTGTTTCCAGATCAGACAATGTTGACTCCATAAACCTTTAGGTACCATTGGATTTCCTCATATGCAGTCTCTAGCATAGAAACCACAGTAGATGCAGGATGCGATGAACCCCAAAGCCTGCAGAGTTTGTCTGCAGATAACTGGGTTTTTGCTGCCATCAGTTTGAAGTAAAAATAAGTTGCTTTGTTTCATCTAAGAAATGAAAGCCATCTGGTAGTTGTATTCAAGCTTGCACCCAGGAATGTTATCTTTGAGAGGGGTACCAGTTGTGATTTCTTTCGCTTATTGTGTACCCTAGGCATGTTGTAGTCTTTTCACAAATGCCAGGTGCTTAAAGAAGAATGTCCCTGCTTTCTGCTTGAATGAGACAGTCAGCCCAAGCAAGGATACTTGTATACTTCTTTGTCTCAAAAAAGCAATTACTGTGCCAGGCACTTTGTAAAGACCTGGGTGAGTAGATAAGCCAAAGGGCAGTGCAGAGAATTGGTAATGCATTAAGCTAGGCTTGAAATGGAGGTATCTTCTCTGCACGATTCCCCTTATTGGGACATGGTGCTCTTTTGTGGCTCCATGCCTTAGCCAAGCATTTTTACCAGCATGGAGAAGCTGTCAGTTAGCATTTTGAATTTGGAATGTCCAGGAATGTGTCTGCACTGATAAATCCAGAATTGGCCTCCAGGCTTGTTCCTTTTTCTGGGTACCAAGAACAGTCTTGAGTAAAAACATTGTCCTTTTTCCTGTTCTGGTACTGGTTGAATAGCCCCATATCCATATGAGGGGATGTAACTTGTTTCTGTGCCTGCCTATTGATTTTTTACAGATCCGCCAAACTGTACATTTGCCATTACCGCAGTATGGAAATGGAATCTGTATCCCCAGGAGGCCGGCAAGTTTAGCACCCACTTGTCCTGGGTTAATCGCCAATTTTGCAAAAGTGCTAATTTCCTTCAAGGGTGCTGCTAAAAGGTAAGTGCTTGGTGGTGGCAGAGGGAAGTCATTGGGACTGTTTTCTATATGCGCTTTTATCTCCTCCAGATTTGGAGTGTAGAAGTACCCAGCTGCTTTTAATCTGTAAGAAATTTTGTGGCTGGTATCTAGAAACTTTAGGGCTGCCTGATTTGCTCCTTGAGTCTCAAGGTCGGACACAGGTAAGTGACCAACTTTTTGTAGGCCAGTATCGAATTCATACCAGGCGAAGTCTTTTGGCGCAGTTTGCATGGACTTAGCATTGTCTTCATTTTCTTTAAAACCTCTTCTGCCTTAATACCAAACAGAGTATCATGCTGAAAGGTGCATCCAGTAATTTAGCTTTAACATCATCAGGCAAATTTTGCTCTTTTTGCCAGGCATGCCTCAATCACAGATTCAGTAATCGTGAGGAGGCCTCTAAGAATTAAAACCACATTGCAAAGAATGGTTTCCAACTTGTTAGCTGCATGCAATAAGTCCTGCAACTTTATTTCTGCACATTCAGAAATTATCATTTTCCATTTCAGCAATCCATAACATGTTGTTGATAACATATGAAGCTGGCAGTTTAAGGCCCAATTGCCAAGGTTGCAGATATATAAACTTCTTTCCCATCTATCCAGTGCCCTGAATCTCTGTCAGATAGGATTTTTGCTGTTGAGGCCTTTAAATCCCTTTGGACCCTGTATAGTTTCAGGGTAGCAGCATTTCTAAATAGAAATTTGTTGAGACAGGGACCCTGTAATATCTGTCAGGCTTGCTGGGAGCCAGGTAAGGAGTCAGGAGTCAACTTGATCAGAAAACACATCATCCACAATGTCTAAAAAAGGGTATGGCTAAGGCCTGTGCTGAGGGGGAAGAAGGAAATCCCTGAGCATCTTTTTGATTCTGAGAAATCTTGAATCTCCTGAAAATGCTTCAAAATATGCAAGGTTTCTCCAAATGAATAATCCTCAGGGGGTGAGGATAGATTCCTCTGCATCAGAATTCAAAGGGGGGAATAGATAATCCTGATCAGAAGAGAATTAGCATCGCAAAACCTTTGATCTGAT
>NC_056744.1:303385245-303435894 GCF_019279795.1 Protopterus annectens
GACAAAAAATGCGAATATGGTTAGAAACAGTCAGGTAGTGTTAACACACATTATCTCCACAGGTCTGTCAGGTATGAAAAGGTATATATTTGCTGTAAGAAGGTTGTGCTTATACACTGTGTATAACACCCACTAACCCAACTCCAAGGCCATAGTTAGATGTAAAGTGAGGTCATACCTGCAGAGTAATGAGTAGAGTAATAATCATTACAGTTGTGAGCAACTGAATACTATACAGTTGTTAATTGATCTCTCTCTCTCTCTCTCCACTCTATCTGCACCAGTAATCTATACACATAAATCAATGGGTATGTTTTTCACCAAACCTACTGTTGGGACATGTTCCATATTGTTCTACAAATATTTAAATGTTTGATTATTAATGTTCCCTGTTTAAATAATATCATTGGTGGCCTGTTGCTATCAATGCAACCTGCATGCTGTTATAATATCCACTGTGGTTACATTTTTGCATGTGTTCTGTTTGCTGTACATCCATTTTATGGGGTCAGTTGGAACACCCATGTATGCTGTTACAACTAATCCTGGAATTGCATTGTTCATGACCAACCAACATATGTTGTAAAACCTCAACACCGTAGCAGGTCTGAGAAGGCTGGTCCCACTGGATTTGACTGTCCCACCTCATCCCCAGCATGTCTGGGACCCAGCCCTGGACCTCCTCGTCTGCTGGTCCTGCATCACCTTTGGATGGAACCGCCACATCAGATGGGGGTCATCCCACCCTGGGAGCAGGCATGGACAGGACACTGTCACCCATATACGGGTCCGGGGTCTGGTACATAGCAAGCTCCAGAAGGCATTTGGAGATCAGCTACACCAACTTGAGGGCCACGTGGTGCATCTTGAGAGTCAGCCTGCCCCTCCTGCTCAGCCCCCAGCACAGACCACCTTTTGGGGCCGTGAAGGTGCAGTGGTAACTGCCTATGGGTGGTGACCTCAGTCCCACTGTATCCATTTAGGGGCTCGTGTGCATCTGATTCCCAACCACCTTCCCTGTCCAAGGTGTTTACCCCCACTTGTGTCATATACCACCCCTGTCTGCTGTCTTGTCTGTATTCCTACCCAACTTACCTCCCCAATTATACCTACTATCCTTCCCCAACATCCCACTCTCACCTTTAAAAAAAAGGGGGGGGCAATCAGTTCCCCCCAAAAAATTATGCCCCATACATAGCTGTCCATTTTACACGTGTCCACTGGAAACATGTAATCTGATCCATTTGGCTTTACAGCACATTACTGGTGTCCTCACCCCTCTCTCAGGGGTTTGAGTGTCTAAATTTACTTCCAAATTTTGAAGAAGTGCACAGCTGTTGCTGTAGAAGAAATAGACAGCTTATGGACCTCCCCTACTCCCTTCCACATCCCTAGCTATCTTTCATCTTGTTCGTCCCTCTGCTTGCCCCTTTTTTCACCACATGAAGTACTCAGTTATAGGAGTGTGTTTCCATGCTGCTGGCTGTAGGAAAAATATCACAGCTGTTCTGCAAGCAGTTAGCAAGTGGGGGACTCCATTTGGTGCACAGGCCATCAGCTGCTTATGAGCATTACCTACAAAAGGCTAGCTGCTGCTTATGCAAAACATATGTGTACCCTACATTTAGGAGAGATGGAGAGAAAGAGAGAGCCAGGCATCCAGCCAGCCAGCCATCTAGCCAGCCACAGAGAAACATAACCAACCACACCTGGAATAAAAAAGGTAGGTCAAACAAGTAAGCATGTAATGGAATGTAGTAGGGGGTATGTAAAAGTGGGAAATATGAAGTTCAAATGTCTCAACAACACTTGCTGTACTGATAAATTGCTAATGAACCTATGGCCATAGCATCTGTATCTATCTGCAATGACCTAGATCACATCTCAGGCCCCTGAGTCACCCCAGGAAAGGATGTCTCACATATGACTACCAGTGGAGTGTGTGTTGAACAGTACTGACTGTGACACTGCTAGCACCCCAAAGGAAAGCTCGAATGGGGTTGATGCCTAGCTGAGCATGTTTGTGTATGATTCCTGAGTGGAGAGTGGTCACCATGGATTAGAAAGCCTGCCTGTCTTGTTACCTATTGCATACTGTCACATAGTTATTGCACATGGCACAATGCTTTTAGGGCTGCAGATTGTCTACACCTACCTCTACAGTGGTTGGCAACTGTTGGTTTTGTAATGTGGACGTTGGGACATATGCTGGGTGTGCAACATAAATTAGCAAAACCCGCCCCTGCAATGGATCCTGTTCTCACACAAACACACTACCACCCACACAGGATACTGTTGTAATACACACACACACACACACACACACACACACACACACACACACACACACACACACACACACACACACACACACACACACACACACAAAGTTGCCAGCTCTGAGATTAGAACCCCTACCTATCTATTTATTTCTACTACAGTGTTATGCATTTATTGCATGCCCGATGGAGCTTATAGTGTGGGTGTTGTTCCAAGGTTCTTCTAAGGTGAGGAATATCACCAGCCCTTGTAAAGTATTGCAATGGGTGATGTAGTGGGTGAGAGAATTCAAAAATATTTTAACCTACACATATATTCACACACACACATTTGCCAGAGCTGAGGTTAGAACCTCTACCTAACTAGGCTTTTGTACTTTAATGTTATGCAGTTACTACACACACCACTGAGCTTACAGGGCTCAGGGCCGCTGAAAGGTACACATAGGGGGATGTCAGGAAAGGTAAGCATAAAATTATATGTCAGTAATGAATCAATCCCATAAAGCTGATAGTCTGTAAAATAAAATTTGAGCAATGCTAAGTAGTGCACAGATATGCTTAGCTGGTGTAAGCGTTGCTTAAATATAAATGCTAAGCAATGAGTAGCCCAGCTAAGTGGATTGGCCCATTGGTAAGCAGTGGTCAACAGGACCTTTTAAGCACTGCCAACCTTAGGTTAGCGGGTTTGAGCGATGCTAAGCGATGCCTACACAGATTAAGCATTTTCACATGTAACTGTCTGTTGGCATCGCTTAGCTTCGCTCAAACCCGCTTAAAGCTGCTTACAACTGCTTTAATCACTCTGTCTCCATCAGCCACTGTTCTGCCCAGCAACAAAATAATCAGCCCTGCCAAGTCTCAAACCCAGGACCCTCTACACCACTACTGACAGGAATACTGACATCATTACAGTGATGTACCAGAGAATTAAAAAATAGGGAAATTGTGGAACAGACCAGAAATATGAGCAGTAAACCTGGACATTCTGACACAATCTGGCCAGTTGAGTGGTATGCTCATAACCCCTTGGTGCAACGAGTCTGGAGCAAGCCTGACAAATTGGGGGGTGGAAGCCATGAAGATAGGAACACATCTCAAATACTGGAGTACATAAGCTGACACAATTGCTGCAGCAACACCCTGCTTTCTGTTCTAACATATATTGACTGATATAGCACAAGTAAAAAAAAAATACTTCCCACTAGTTTAGTGACTTAAATCCTCACATCATCCCACTGACATGTCAGAAATTCACAACACGTATGGGGGCCAGGCAACAGTACATTCACAAATATCTGGACATAACATCACAGTGGGGACACACAACACCCTGTGCATATGATGATACCTGTGCCACATCCCTGCCATCCAAACCATTGATGCAGGTATATGCTAATGGTTCTAATGCACAGGGTGAACTTAGTAAATTGTAGCTATGCAATGCTGTTTAAGGTGCTGTCATCTGGCATTTGTAATGGGTACACATCAGAGAGTGTGTGTTCCTTTTCAGCAATGATGGATTACTGCTGTTAGTAATGCTGAGTGAATGTATTCTGACATGCTGCATTATGTTTGTGTTCTAGACATCTGTGTGTCAGCAGGATGTGGTCCTGCACACAGCAACAACAAGGGGTATGGCAGTGTGGACACTACACTGAGCTGCTAGGCATGTTACCAAGCACTGTGTAAACTACAGTCAGACTGACACAGCAATAACCCAAATCCTGTATGGGGAATTACACATGTATTTGTAAAGGTATCAGGCACTACAGGGATGTAACAGCACTGAAAAGTAGATACCAGTGTGAAAGTGCATACACAAAACCAAGTCCACCACAGTCACATACTGGTAAGCCAAATGAACAGTACAGTATAAGGACTGTGTGAACAAAACCATCAGCATAGTGAAAAAAACACAAACAATACTGTAATCCAGGTGCCTTTGTCAAGAAAAACCAAAGCTCCAACAGTCAAAAGTAAACATAAGGACTTGGGCAGGGCTTCCAGCCTAGAACATTTAATAGAAGATACATGCAAGCATTTTCACAAATGTGCTTCTTCAACCTGAAGAAGCAAATTTGTGAAAGCGCTTGTGTGTATCTTAAATTAAACGTTCTAAGCTGGAAGACCAGCATGTTTACCACTCACACACTACCCCTACATGTCCTGGCCCAATTCGCAGTGTAGTATTATTCCTGTCCATGGTATGGGACATGTCTCAGTCCTCCCTTACAAACATGTACAGTTGATAGAGCACCAGAAAATGGGGCAGCATACAAAGACAGAAAAGGAACCATAACACTTACATCTACCCCCTACACAGGCCAACTAACATATTCACAGTACACTGCTACATAATCCTGACAGTCTGTCAACAGTCACCAGAAATACACAGACCTCCCAACTGTACAGAATACCACAGAATGTCCAGGCTTTGTCCTCATACATAAGGCCTCTTGCACATAACATGGTTGTCATTCGGATACATTACTGGAATGATATCAGGAATGAAGTCACTAAATAATGATATATCATACCTATCCACCTCTTACTGCATGAAATCTGGACAAAGCCGGACATACTTGGGGGACAGAGGCCTAAACACAGGGGCATTATTGACATATTGCTCTTATAAACTGAGAAAGTTGCTGGTGTAACTGGGTGTGTTGTGACATATCTGTTCTGAGGGAAAAATGAATGGATGTTACCATTTACTGACTGCAATCCTCAGAGTATGCTACTGAATTGACAGATATAAAATGTGTAAGGCACCAAATATAAGAGTCCAAACTGTGGCCAGTATGCGGACATGGATAGATGGTGGGGGGAGACCGGGACATTCATACACAGTGGAATATCTGTGCTTGAGTATTTGGTGGACGTGGATGTAGGGTAGCAGCACCACAATCAGCTGATGGTCTACGTGGCCATGCACCATCACATTCTTGTACTGGCAGCACCACCAGCACTACTGAAGGGGTGTGCTGTCCAGATGAAGACACAGCAGGCAATGGGCACATGGTCCTGGCCAGTCCCAGCAGGGACGCGGATCCAGCAGGCAGCAGTCACCATCAGTGAGTAGTACTGTATTTGGACTCAGCCCTGGTGGTGCTGGTGTGACACTGGCAGGCTCAGTTCCAGTGTCCATGGCCGGAGACAGTGAACTGTACACCCTGTTTTGTACAGCCTACAGCTGTCCAAAATACCCCTGTGTAGGGCGCCTACATGGTGTGACTATGTGCATCCAAACACACACACCCACCACCATCAGTCACATCACCTCCACACACACACACACTCCACCCCTGCACAGCTCATTTAATGAACACCCACCAAACACACAGACACATGATGTCAACCATATGGCCCAGCCTAGGCTTCTGGCAAACTCACACAACACCCTGTTTATATGATGACACCAGTTCCACATCCCTGCCATACATACCATCGATGCAGGGGCATGCTAGTACGGGTCTTTTGCACAGGTTGACTTTAGTAGAGTGTAGCTATTTACTGCTGTAGAAGGTGCTGTCATTTGTAATGGGTACACATCCGAGTGTGCGTGTACCTTTTCAGCCATGATGCATTATTGCTGTTGGTAACACGAAGTGACTGTGTTCTCACATGCTGTATTCTGTTTGTGTTCCAGGTGTCTGTGTCAGCAGGATGTGGCCCTACAGACATCATCAATGAGGGGTATGGCAGTGTGGTAACACATCGACCATGTCATAGCCGAGGTACAGCTGTATCTGCACACATTTCCCAGGTCTGTGTAACAGTTATTGCATGTGCCCCACAGCTTATAGAGCTGAGGGGTTGTATATAAGTCTATGGTGGTTGACGTCAGCTCTTGTAGAGTGGACAATGATAAGTGTAGTGGGTGGAACACACTTCAGATTGCTGAAGTCCACAACCCCAGAGGATATTGTGTCGACCAAACACACGGAGAATATTGTTCACACACACATGCACGCACAGGATCACAGTTGCCAGTGTTGTGTTTGGATCCCCTACCCATCAGGTTGTGGTTCCACACTACTATTATGCAGTTATTGCAGGTGGCCTACTAGTGTGAGGAGTGTTATCAGGTACCTGTAAGGTGAGTAGCATCACATGGCTTTATGAGGTATGGCAATGGTGGGTGTACTGGGTGTGAGAGTACACACAATAGTGTCACGTACAAGTCTACACACTCACAGCCACTGCTACGCATTTGCCAGTACTGAGATTCATAGGTTCACAGCTTCATAGGTGTCTACTAAGCAAATGGCCATGGAGGCTTTACAAGGCTAACCCATGGGAATACCCTGGCATCATGCCACCTGATGATACTCCCCAGTGTGTCTACTGAGTATAGTCACTGGAGTGATCCCCAGGGTGGGTATTCTATTCCCCATCCACTCCTCCAGATTCCTCTTGAAGAGGGCTAGTGATGTGCTCTGCTTGACATGTATGTGACATCTATTGCATAGCGTGGCCAGTCTCTGGGTTGTGAACCTGTCCTCCCAGCATGTCCTTTAGATTGTGAGGATGGGGTTGAGGTATCTGGCACATGTGTGGACAGATTATTTTCTACAGATGTAGCCTTCCTGACAGGTTTGGGTCAGACATGGCTGTGTAGGTCAGGCAGAGATCGCACCTAAGTAGCCAATATGAGATGGAGATTTATTGGAGTCTGTTCATATGGGGCAAGTGTGTAATACCTAAGAATCTCTTTGTGAGGTACATTTTGAAGCCTCTCCTGTTGCAGGTGTCCAGTGGGGTACATGGTAAATGGGTCATAGTACACATTGATTGGCCTACTGAGTGGGAGAGTACAGGGAAACACTGTCCTTTTACTTCCAGGATTCAACACCCTTAGGGGAAGTGACACATGGAAGGACTTTTGGAAGACAGTGGCACTGTGATGGTCAACAGAGAGCTCACAGTCAACCTGTGTTCCCAGTTCTCTTATACCAACATCAGTGTTCATTGAACTACCATCACTGTATTACTCTATGGGAACCATGTTGTACCCAGAGTGTATGGCGGCACATCATCTGGCACTGAGCTAATGTCCAGGGTTCGGACAATGGGTCTATATTATAATCTCAACTGTTTAATGGATAGAATGCATAAAGATTGAACTTTGTGCATCGAACCAAGAAACAGTCGAAATTAAATAAAAAAAAAATTTAGAACAAAAAAAAATTACGGGTGTAGGCAGGACAAGCTCCCCATGCACCCCCACACCCCCGCTACTTAAATATACCAACTCTGAGATCGTGATGCAGTGAAAGAAAGGGAAATCTTCCCTTTCTGCACCATACTACATTAAAGTGCGATCTCAAAGTTGGTATATTTAAGTAGCGGGGGGTGTGGGGGCTGCAGGGGGGCTTGCCCCCTGTTTAAACCCATTAGGGTAAACATTTAAAGTTTTAATTTTTTTTCTGAAGTTACAGAACTTTGCTAATATGGTGTCGACCATATTGTATTCAATGTTCTGTAACTTCAGTGTTATAATATAGACCTCTGACAACTGCCATAGGTCTCAGAGAGGACTTTGTGAAGGATGTCAACCTCAAGTGGGGGGCAATAATAGCACCCACCTTGTAGTCATCTGCAAGCATCAGCCAGGGTACCTTCTTATTGGGCTGATCCTCAGAGGTGTGGATCCCCAAACATGAGTGGACCCAGGTCCACAACCAGTGGGACTCCACTTGTGACTGTTCAGCAGTCTGACATGGAGTCCACTGCTTTCACACTGTGGGTTCTATTTGTGAGCCAGTTTGCAGGCCACCTACTGATATAGGAGTGTGTTTGTGTCTGATTTATACCTCTTGACCTCTTAGAGCCAAAAATCTGGACAAAGACTTACATGATGGGGGGAGAAATAGGGAGAGATTTTAAATATTGCTCTTACAAACTTAGAAAGTTGACAGAATAATGAGTTTTGCATTAGCATGAATATTCTAAAGGATGTAGAGTCTTGAACTCAAATGTTTCTTCAATATTTCGTGACATCAATCGTCAGCTATTTGCCAGAAAAGTACAGATTTTAGGTGGAACACACCAAAAATATGTAGCAAAACTGTGGACATTCTACAAAATTCTGTATAATTGGGAGGTATGGTATGATTCCGTAGTGGGGAGCACAAAGCAACAACCCACCCGCAGACAGGATGCTGTTTTGCACACAGACGCACACTTGCCAGAATGGAGATTAGAACCCCTACCTATCTATTTATTGCTACTACAGTGTTACGCCTTTATCAGGCGCACCACAGATCTTATAGGGTGAAGGTTGTTCAAAGGTACGTCTAAGGTGAGGAACATTACCAGCTCTTGTAAAGTATGGCAATGGGTGATGTACTTGGTGAGAAAGGCCACAAAATACTTTAACCTACACATACACACACACACACACACACACACACACACACACACACACACACACACACACACACACACACTTACCAGAACTGGGATTAGAAATCATACCTAACTAGTTATTTGTAGTATAGAGTTACGCAGTTTTCGCATGCACCACAGAGCTTATAGGGCAGAGGCCTGATGAAAGATGCTTCTAAGGTGGCTGATATCTGCAGGACTGCTGAAGTAGGACAATGGGAAGTGTACTGGGTGTGAATGGACCAAAATTCATTAATTTATGAACACACACACATTTATAATTGGCTGGACTGAGATTAGAACTCCTACATAACTAGTTATTTGTGCTATATTGTTATGCAATTATCGCATACGCCACAGAGCTTATAGGGGTGAGGCCTGATGAAAGATACTTCTAAGGTGACTGATATCTGCAGGACTGCTAAAGTCGGGCAATGAGAAGTGTACTGGGTGTGACTGGATGAAAATTCTTTAACTTATGAACACACACACCCCCAGGATTCACAAAGTATTATTTACCATGCAAGAACAGTGTAGGAGCTTCTGTATGTAAAATGGCCTCTGAGCAATTCAGGATAGTGCTGTTTTCATGTGCATGAGCGGCCCTACACTGTTCTAGCACGAAAAAACATGCCGCATGCTAATCACCTCAGTTGATGGTGAAAACCATGCAAATGAGATGATTTAGTGATTCACCAAGGTGCCCAGACTCCATATTAGAACAGTGCCAGTGCAGAAATGTATTCGGTTAATAACTGAATATATTTATGCAACTGACAAAATGAAGGCATGACAGCTCCTGAAAAAGCATGTATTATGTACATTAGACATGTCAGTTGCCAAATATAAGGCCATTAGTATTAAAAATTGTTTAATCTTTATGAAAATTTTATTTTTTTGGCTGATCTCGGCCATTTAAGCAAACAAGATTGTGCCGAAAATTAAAAAACAAAAATGGGAAAACTCATTCTAAGGTAAATCTGCATTTTGTCATTATAGACTATGGCATGCAGAATGTAAACAATACCAGGGAGCACTGGTTGTCAAGGGGAAAGGGTCCATTTTAGTGCATTAACTAATGACCTACACACTGGGGTATGCAAATGAGGGGAGTTATACTGAATCACATATTTCTCCAAAGTGTCAGCTTGCACCTAATTGTGTAGGTGCAGCAATACAAACATGCACGTCTAAGAGCTGGATAACTTCATAATGGGGTGTGTCATGCTTGCTGTAAGCTCACTGGAGCTCTGTGGCCTGTGTTTGCCCTTAGCTAAGCACAGCTAAGGAAGGGAGTGTGTCAGATGTCCCTGAACACTGTTTACATAGCCTAAATGGGTGTGCACGGCACACACTGGGTTTTAAAGAAAAGCAAAAACAAGAAAAAGAGAGAGGAAATGGCAGCACTGTTTACATTTCAGGACTGGGTAAGAGTGGCGAGCCTCGGGCTTAAATAGGGAGGAAGTGGGAAGGGGATCAGCAGCAGGAAGGCAATCAAGGAGAACTAGCATAGCTGGCAGGTGGAATGTATCAGAATCAGCCAGTTACACAGGCAGCAGCTCAGCACACTACTATAAACTATGCAAACACCTTTCAGACTGTTTTTTTCTCACAAACTCTACAACACCGGTGTACACAGGGGATTTTTAACTGGCTAAACTAACTAAAAATGTTGGAGGCTGCTGCTGCTTTACTCCATCAATATGTGCTAGCGACTGAGGGTGGTGAGGAGAAGAATGCTGACAACCAGCCCACAGTGAGGAGGAGGAGAAGAGTGTACAGACCCAGGGTAACCTACCAGGGGCTACATGAGCTGGAGATAGTGGAGCCATGTAGGGTGGACAGGGACATTCTACAGCAAATTGTCGAGCTGTGATGGCCCCGCCTCACACACAGAACCAACAGAGGGGAACTCATCCCATTGGATACTAAGGTATGTGTAGCCTTAAGAATACTAGTCACAGGTACCTTCCAAAGACCAACTGGGGATATCATGGGGGTCTCACAGACATCAGCATCCAGGATACTGCATCATTTCCTGGATGCCATGTCAGCACATGCTAGTGAACACATATATTTCCTCAGCACCCATGAGGCGTTGACCAGCAATATGCATCTCTTCCACCATATAGCAGAATATCCTAAGGTAGTGGGTGCTATAGACTGCATGCCCATACACATCAAAGCACCACTCAGTGAGCGGGGTAGGGTCTACATAAACCCCTCCATCAACTGCCAGGTCATGTGCAATACCCAGGTCATTATCATGAATGTGTAGGTTCATAGGTTCATAGGTTGGTACTGGGCTATCTGCCCGAAGGCATATATTAGCCCAGCCACATTGTGTGGTATTCACCGCCCCTTTAGTAGTTCCCTAGACCCTTGTACTAGCAGCTAGAACCCTTGGCCCCTATCTGGTAGTGCTGTTGTTGTGTATGCTGGCAGCCCTGGACGCTATCATGACTCCCACATCTGGCATTGCTCACAGCTGTATCATGGGTTTTCCAGGGGGGACATTCCATATGGCCACCTAGTGTTGGATGCTGGCTATGCACTGGAGCCGTGGCTGATGACACCCATCAGAAATGCACACGCACCTGAACAAGAACTCCATAATGAGACATACGCACAAACCAGGATCATTATAGAGAATGTGTCTGGGATGCTCATGTCATGGTTCCACTGCCTTGACATATCCGGTGGATCCTTGTAGTACTCTCCGGCTACATATACACAAATGTTCATAATGTGTGCCATGCTGCACAATATGATCTTGCAGAGACAGCTGCAGCAGGAACAGGATGGGGCAGGGCCACACAGCTCCCCACCATTGCCAAGGCCAGCACAGAGGAGGAACTACCTGAGCCTGTCCTGTAGGCAGAAGGAGGCATGCCCAATATGCCCAGGGCTTGGCAAAGAGGCAACGCATAACACATACACTGACATGATAGGGGCCCAGGAACTGATACCACTCTCTGATTCACACATACAGTAAAAGGGATGCCAAACATGCCACTACCTGTGCCTTACCATGTATAGGCAGTGTACTGCATGCATTCAACATAGTCAGCCCTCCAGCACCATCCACAGTACTGCCCTGGGCACAAGGTAAGTCACTCTTCCTATCAATTAGTGAATGTAGTAGTATGTTCTGATACTGATATCTATGGTATGGATGCAAGCATGCAAGGGAATTGGGTGGCCGAATGGGATAGCAGCAGATAGCTGTATGGAACAGCAGGAAATCCATAAATACTGGTGTCAGCATACTAGGCAGTAGTACACAAGGTGAAAACTCCCACCACAGTACATGTGGTGGTCCAGGGATTTCAGTGAGGGTTCACATACACACCACAAGCCTCACACAACAGGACAGGTGTAGATGACCATAAAGAAAGGTGGGCTAAGGCCCTCAAATGCCCACAATGTTGAACAGCCCCCTTCCAGACCTACACAAATATACAACAGGTCTGGCAAGTTGCATTATAGTTCTGATTATAGTTCTGAAGAGTAAGAAGTCTGAAACTGAAATGTATGCCATTTAAATCTAACATGTGTACTCTACTGATATGCCGCCTTCCAACATGATAGGTCACAATACAATACGAAATGGAAGCAAACAGAGTAAGTAAAATACCAGTACAGTCATTGCAAATGTGTAGAGTCTGCAGGTATGCACCCCCCACTCCCATGTAGAAATGCATTAACATGTAAGTAATATCAGAGTGCCAGAGCTGTCCCAATCAACATGATAAATTGGTGCATGTGTACACAGGGGTCAGTGTGGTAAGTTTGTTGTGTGTTAATATTGTCCGGAAGTGGTCAGCATGTTGGCCCTGGATGGTTATGTCTCAGTGACCTATGTACAGTACTGTGGTCGACACAGCCATGTTCCAAAACTGCAGTGCCAACCACTCTGCTTCTCAGCTACACCCATGTCAACAATTGTACATACTCACTGTCCAGATGTCAATATCTTTCACTGTTGGAAAGCTGGATAGGCCATGAATGGGTGGCCATACATAGAAACAGTACACACAGGTGGAAGTACCCTACACAGAGTGCCTATACAATAACTGTCAACAGCACACAACTTTGGAATTATACTTAGAGGTAAGCATCACATTACTTATCCTTCTAGTATGGAATATTGTTAGTCTGGCCAATTAGTGGCAGGCCACAAAAGACACAGTTACAAAGTAATGACAGACTGCCGATGTCCACACACAAGGCAGAACAAGAGGAATGTCCCAGGTAAATCTGTGAGTCAGTTGCCATTAGCTTCCATGTCACACATGCACTCAGCTCACACCGCCATCAGCCACAGGCATCTCACAGGTCATATCCTTGCTGTTGGGAATGATTACAGTATGACCCCACTTCTGTATGGGAATACCTACATGATGCAGCATGCTGAATATGTATCCTACGCAGGTGTGTCTCTAGCTGTAAGCAGCACCCTGCCCACATCCAGACTGATGGATCAATATGAACAGGAAGGATTGCCAGTAACACCTCACCCACTTACAACTGTCACCACAGGGGAATCCACTGGCTTGCAGCCTGGGAATGTATGAGTGACAAAATGAACTGGCCTGCTACAGATGGCCTGCATCACTCTCAAATGGCCTACAGTCCTCTGGCAAAGGCCCATGCCTCACCCATAGTGCCAATGTATGGAATGTCATGGGGTCCTAACTAACAACCTAACACAGTAAACAGAATATAAATGCAAGACCATGCTGACAAATGCCAGTAGCATGCCTCCTCATGTCCTACTGCAAGAACTGTGGACCATGCCATTAATACTGCTGGGAGAAAGGCCCAACTATAGGGATACTTCTCAGATATCGCTCACATAATGCTAGGAAGAGGATAGAATAACAGAGGACGGGGTGTAGAAGCATAGATGTCATGGAGTGTGTGAAGCCTGAAATTCCAATGTCTGGCCGTACTACCCCTGACTGCAGACCCATTAATGAATGCCACAAACCTGCTTGTAAACCAATATGTGAAGATAAACTGACCAAATATGAGTCCTGCCTCTGGATAACCTGGGTGAAGAATCTGTACAGCTAAGAGGTGTGGCCACAGCAGGATATGGCCATTCTATTAAGTTGAGATATGTACAAGAAGGGGATCTCCAGCCAGCATACTACCAAGATGCATGACCATTTACACAGACCCATCAGTCAAGTGTCTGTAGCTACCCTTCCACAATGGCAGGGGTGTGCCAGAATGTCTAGGCTGCAGCCAAGAATACTGGTCTCAGCTTCATTCATCTTGTATTTCCCTGGTAAATAACTGTGAGCAAAGAATACCCGTCAGTAGTTGATATAATACATCACAGTGTAAAACAGTACATATGTTTGAAAATCTATGCTAACACCAGCTATGAAACACAAGCAGCACAGACAGCAATAGTAACAGTATCCCCGTATATTTGGCCCATTCTGTCTCCATATTGGCAACCTATCTACAGATATCCTGCAGAAACAGGTTGCTAGGTGTAGCTGTAGCATAAACCCTGGATTGGAGTACAAATCTCCCTGGAATGGATTCACACACTCAGTATAGAAGGTCATACTGTGCATGCTCCTACACTTAGAGAAATTAAGCACATGTCCGACAACACAGTGGACTATAGATAACTGTTATTCGCAGATGTCTGTGTGTGCATGCACACACCAAATTGTACACTACTTATTCTTCACACACACACACACACACACACACACACACACACACACACACATTGGACAGGAATACACACATATTGGATGGCGCAGTGGTGCAGCGGTAGCGTTGTCGTCGTACAGCAAGAGGTTCTTCTGTTCAATTCTTGGCTGGGGTGACTTCTGTGCTTTGTCTGCATGTCCTCCCTGCATTCATGTGGGTTTCCTTTGGGTAATCTTGTTTCTTCCCACATTACAAAGACATGTGTCTGGGGCATTTCTCCCCAGGTCTTTGCTGAAAATTGGCTTTGTTCCAAGCCAGACTTTCCCAGTTAACAAATGTTAAATAAAAAATAAAAATAATAATATCTAAGGCCAGCATACTATAATATGTCAAACATACACACACTGAGACATGGGAAGAGAGAGACAGACAGTGACAAAGAAAATTCCATTATGAGGCCTTTCCCACCCAGTACACATCACATAGGCCCACTCTATAAGATCTGCAGATGCATGTCACTTTAGATATACCTTTGGAAAAGCATCAGACCTGTAAGCTCAATAGCGCATGCAATAAGTGCGTAACACACTAGAGAAAATAAGTAGCTATGTAGGTGTTCTAATCCCAGTCCTGGCAAATGTGTGTGTGTGTGTGTGTGTGTGTGTGTGTGTGTGTGTGTGTGTGTGTGTGTGTGTGTGTGTGTGTGTTTGTGTAGGAATTTCTGTTTTAGTCCATATCCACCCATTATACATCCCATTGGCCTATATCACATGATGTGCAAATGTCATTCACCGTATAAATATGTTGTATTAGGCCTCAGCCCTATAGGCTCTGTGCTGCTTGTGATAACTGTGGAACACTATAGTACCAATAAGTATTCATGTAGCATTTCTAATCTCAGTCCTGTTGAATGTAAAGTTGCATGTCACTGTTTGGGTGTGTTTGTAGGTAAATGATTTTGAGGGCGTTCGCATTCACTACACCTCCCATTGCCCTACTTTGGCATGCCTGCTGATGTCAGCCACCTAGAAATATCCCTTTGGGCAGCTCTCAGCCCTATAACTTCCGTGGCACTTGTGGTAACTGCGTAATACTATAGTGTAGCAAACTAGTTAGATAGGAATTCTAATTCTGGTCCTGGCAACTGTTAAAATGTGTGTGTTTGTAAATGAATGATTTTGAGGCCATTTACACTCACTACACCTCCCATTCCCTTACTTTAGCACTCCTGCTGATGTCAGCCACCTAGAAACATCCCTTTGGGCAGCTGTCAGCCCTATAACCTCTGTGGCATGTGCAATAACTGCGTAATACTATAGTGTAGCAAACTAGCAAGGTAGGAGTTCTAATCCCAGTCCTGGCAAGTTCAAACATGTGGCTGTTGGAGTGTGTATGTATATCTGTAGGTTAAAGTATTTTGTGTCCATATACACCCAGTACATTTCAGAGTATAATACTTTACAAGAGCTGATGATGTAATTCATCTTAGAAGTATGTGTGGACACCGTCCTACCTATAAGCTCCGTAGCATGTGTGATAAATGCGTTACACTGTAGTATTAATAACTGCATAGGTTGGGGTTTGAATCTCATTCCTGGCATGTTTGTGTTATATATATATATATATATATATATATATATATATATATATATATATATATATATATATATATATCTATAGAGATGTGTTTGTAGCTTAAATATTTTGGCCCCAGTTATACCTAGTACACTTCTCAGTGCCCTCCTTTAGCAGTCCTGCAGATCTCATTCACCTTAGAAGTACCTAACTTCACTCCTAGCAAATGTAAATGTGTGTGTTTGTGTGTATGGTAAATTATTTTATGAAATCTCTCGCCAACTGCATCACCCAATGTCATTGTTTTTCAAGGGCTGGTGATGTTCCTCACCTTTGAAGTACTTTGAGACATCCACCCTGTAGGTTCCGTGGCATGTGCGATAAAT
This sequence comes from Protopterus annectens, assembly GCF_019279795.1. Lineage (NCBI taxonomy): Eukaryota > Metazoa > Chordata > Ceratodontiformes > Protopteridae > Protopterus > Protopterus annectens. Next base: position 303,401,558 of record NC_056744.1, read on the forward strand.
GTGTAACACTTTAGTAGCAATACATAGATAGATATCAGTACTGGCAAGTGTGTGTGTATGTGTGTGTGTGTGTGTGTGTGTGTGTGTGTGTGTGTGTGTGTGTGTGTGTGTGTGTGTTGTTGTTGTAATTGCATAATAACAGGATCCATTGGGGGGGTTTGCTACAATATTATATTACCATTGGGGCGGTGGGTTTTGCTAAGTTATTCTATTGATGACCTAGCATATGTCCCAACAACTACATTACAAGGCCAACAGCTGTCAGCCACTGTAGAGGTTGGTGTAGACAATTTGCAGCCGTAAAAGCGTTGTGCCATTTGCAATAACCATGTGACTGTATGGCACAGATGACAAGGTAGGCAGCCCATCTACTCCTGGGATACCCCTCCCAACCACCAATCATACACAAACACACTCAGCTAGGCATCTACCCCTATAGCTGTATGTGGCCTGCAAACCGGCTCACACATAGAACCCACAGTGTTAAAGTTGCAGACTCCATGTCAGAGTGCTGAACAGTCACGAGTGGACTCCCATAAGTTGTGAACCTGGGCCCCCTCATGTTTGTGATCAATACCTCTGAGGACCAGCCCACTAAAAAGGTGCCCAGGCTGACATTGTTTGCAAATTACTACAAGGTGGGTGCCAATATTACACCCTCATGTGAGGTTGCCACCCTACACAAAGGTCTCTCTGAGACCTTTGACTGTTTCAGATCCCTGAACATAAGCTGAATGCCAGATGATGTAGGGCCACCCCCCTTGGATAAAACATGGTTCCCATAAAGTAATACACTGATGTAGACTACTGAGCACTGATGTTGGTGTAACAGAACTGGGAACACAGGTCGACAGTGTTGACCACCACAGTGCCAATGTCTTCAAAAAGCACTTCCATGTGTCACCTCCCCGACTAAGGGTGTTGGATCTCTGATATAAAAGGACAGTGTTTCCCAGTACTCACAGCTCATTCGGCAAATCACTGTGTACTATGGTCCTTCGCCCATGTACACCACTGGATTCCAGCTACAACAGGGGAGGCTGCAAATGTGGCACACAAAGATGACAGTATGGATTACACACCTGCTCTATATGGACAGACTCCACTAACTCAAAACTAATCTCCATCCCATATTGGCTATGTAGGTGCAATCTCTGCCTGGCTTACACAGCTATGCCTGACCCAACTCTGACATGAATGCTACATCTGAGAAACCAGGCTGTCCACACCACATACCCCAGAGACGTCAAACCCATCCGCATAATCAATAGTACATGCTGGGGAGTAGGTTCACAACACAGAGACTGGCCATGCTACGGAATAGATGCCACATACATGTTAAGCAGACCATATCACTGGCCCTCTCCAAGAGACATCTGGAGGAGTGCATAGGGAATAGAATACCCACCCTGGTGACCACCCCAATGGCTATACTGAGTAGACACACTGTGGAGTATCATCAGGTGCCATGCAGCCAGGATAGTCCCATGGGCTACCCTGTAAAGCCTCCATGGCTATTTGCCTAGTACACACCTATGAAGCATTGGATTCCACTTCCCATTGCCCTACTTTATCACTCCTGCTGATGTGCATCACCTTGAAAGATCCATTTGAGCATTCTGCAGCCGTATAAGCTCTGTGGCACTTGCGATAATGCGTAATACTATAGTGCAGTAAACTAGTCTGGTAGGGGTTCTATTCTGAGTAATGGCAAATGTAAAAGTGTGTCTGTTTGTGTGAGAGTGTGTGTGTTTGTAGAGACATGATTTCGAAGCCATTGCCACTTACTACACTTCCCTTTCCCCTCCTTTAGCACTGCTGCTGATGTCACTCACCTTTAAAGATACTTTGGACAGCTGCCAAACTTATAAGCTCTGTGGCACAAGTGATAACTGCATATAGTAGCAATAACTAGATAGGTAAGGGGTTGAATCTCACTCCTGGCAATTGTGTGTGTGTGTGTGTGTGTGTGTGTGTGTGTGTGTGTGTGTGTGTCTTAGGGTGTCTATCTGTGGTTGTGTCGTTAACACTGTGATCCATATCCATGGGGGGTTTGCTACACTTTTGTGTGGTCCACCCATTACACTACTACATGTCCACTGTACAGCGCCCACTGTTGTGGTAGCTGTGGACACTCTGCAGTCCTATAAACTGTCATGTGAATTAACTATGTAACAGTATGGAGTCCAAAACATGATACATGGCCCTTGTAGTTCAGTGATACAATTCCACACCCAGGAACCATAGGCAAACACACTCATCTATTCACTAATCCCTGTGTCAGTATGTGGTCTACAAACTGGCTCATGGATGGAACCCACAGTGTGGAAGCAGTGGACTGCATGTCAGCCTGCTAAACTGTCATGAGTGGAGTGGCACAGGGCCTCTGACATCCAGCCCAATACAAATGAAATTTGGCTAACAATGTTTGCAGAAAATTGCTAATTGAGGGCTACGTCTACATCCCCTGAATATGTGTACCTCCTGCATGAAGTGACCACTGACACCTGCAACTGTTTGAACACTGTCCTTAGAGTCAGTGTCATGAGATGTGTCCCAATCACCTGTTGAATCAATATGTTGTCCACAAATTACCACATAGGTGGTTGTCCAGTGGACACAGATGTCCCCATAGGAGGTCTGTGAACACAGCTTGACAGCAACCTCTCTTCTGACCATCACATTGCCCCTGTGGATAGAAAGTATTTCCATGTGGTACATTTCATAACTAAGGGTGTGTCATCCAGGAATGAAGAGGTTAATGTCTCCCTCTACTCCATGCTCATTAGGCCAATTAGCAGGTACAGTGGCCCATTAGCAATGTAACTCACTAGATACATTATAGAGAGAGAGAGACATATTTTATATATATATCTATATATCTATATATATATATATATATATATGTATATATATATATATATATATATATATATATATATATATATATATATATATATATATATATATATATATATATATATATAAAATGTGTTTATATACAACACATGAATGTTTGCACCGAGCTTTCTCACTATTGTTGTATGCCTCTATTGCATGATATATTTTACAAAACAAGAACAATTCCTACAGCTCAGATGATGTAGTGGTATGTTCTCGGACTTTAGTGTACAGGGTCCTGGGCCCAAGACATGGGACTGCTGGCTTTTTCATTAATGTTAGATGAGCAGACTGCATGATAACTGTGAAATTACAATAATAATTCCTACAGCTGGGATGGTGTAGTGGTATGGTCTCTGACTCCAGTGTACAGGTTCCAGGGTACAAATCCTTGCATGGCTGATTATTGTTTCTGGGCAGAACATGGTCTGTTGCATACGCAATGGTAACATACCACTTACTGATGTCCCTCGCCTTAGTAGTACCTTAGGACAAGTATCATCCCAGAACCTCTGTGGTGTATTTGATAAATGAATAGCAATGTATTAGCAACAAATAGATTGGTAGGACTTGTCATCACAGCCCTGGCAAATGTAAAAATGTGTGTGTGTGTAGGTTAAACTATTTTGTGGTTTCTCTCACCCAGTACAATACTCATTGGCATATTTTACATGGGCTGGTGATGTTCATCACCTTAGAAGTACTTTGGGACAGCATCTACTCTATAAGCTCCATGGCGCATGTGATAAAAGCGGAACACTGTAGTAGCAATAACTAGATGTGTATGGTTCTAATCTCAGTGATGGCAAGTGTGTGTGTGTGTGTGTGTGTGTGTGTGTGTGTGTGTGTGTGTGTGTGTGTGTGTGTGTGTGTGTGTGTGTGTGTGTGTGATGACTGTATCCTGTGTGTGTTGCTGTGTGTGTAATAACAGGATCTGTTGGGTTGTGGGTTTTGCTAATTTATTTTATTGATGTCCTACTATATGTCCCAATGTCCACATTACAAGACCAACAGTTGTCAAACACTGTAGGGGTAGGTGGAGATACTCTACAGCCCTGAAAGTGTTGTGCCATGTGCAATGACTATGGGACAGTATGGTATATAACATGATTGGCAGCACTTCTAATCCTTCCAGACCATACTCCACTCAGGAATCATACACACACAATTGGCTAGGCATCAAACCCTAGAGCAGTAGTTCCCTTGCAAACTGCATCACAGATAGAACCCATAGTGTGAATGCAGTGGACCCCATGTCAAATTGCTGAACAAACATGAGTCGAGTCCCACAGGGTGTAGACCTGGGTCCTCTCGTGGTTGTGATCTACACCTCTGAGGTGTAGGCCAACACCAAGGCACCCTGGCGGACAATGTTTGCATCAACTATAAGGTAGGTGCTATCATTAATCACCCATGTGATGTTGACATCATGCATAAAGGCCTCTCTCAGACCTACCACTGTTGTCAGAACTCTGGTCATTATCTCATTGCCAGGATATGTTCCGCCATCCCCTTTGGGAACAGCATGGGTCATATGAAGAAATACTTTGGTTGTAGTCCCTTGAACAGTGAAGTTGTTATAACAGAATGTAGAACATAGGTTGACAGTGTGTTCTCTGTTGACAATGACAGTGCCACTGACATCAGAAATTCCTTCCATGTGGTACATCTCCTAACTAAGGGTGTGTAATCCAGCAGGTAACAGGTCATGGCCACCCTGTACCTTCCCTTCAGTAGGCCAGTCAATGTGTACAGTGTCCTTTCACCATGTAACCCACTGGACACCTGCAACAACTGTAAAAAGGCTGCAAATGTATCTCACAAAGATAATCCCATGTGTCACACACATGTCATGTATGGATGGAATGCTATACCCCCAATGAATCCCTGTACCATACTGGCTACATAGGTGTGAACACTGCCTGACATACACAGCCATGTCTCACCAAATCCAGTCAGGAATGCAACATCTGGGGTTACCAATCTGTCTACACAACATGCACCAGAGACCTCAACCACACTTCCACACTACAAAGTCAGTTTGCCTGTAGTGTGGACGTGTTTTGGTGACATGCCTAGCAGCTCAGTGTTTCCTCTACTGTGATGTTATGTCCAGATTTTTGTCAGTTGTACTGTTGCCTTTCCCCCATAAGTGTTGTGTATTTCTGACACAGCAGTGCGATCATGTGATGATTTCAGTCACTAACTACTGGGAAGTGATTGGGTTTTCGACTTGTGCTATTCCACTTTATATATGTTGGAACAGACAGGAGGATGTTACTTCATCAGTTGTGTCAGATCATCTACTCCAGTATGTCGGATATGTCCACATTTTTATGCCCCCCCCCTCGTTGTCAGGCTTGGTGATTTATTGCACTAAGAGGCTCTGAGCATACCTCATTGTTGTCCATTTTTCTGGTACATCACTGTGATGTCGTGAGGATTCCTGTCAGTAAATGATGACATACATTTCAGTTTTGTAACACAAATCCTTCTGCACATGCATGCTGACAGAAACCCTGTTACTGTAGCAACATTCTACAGTTATAACTGCAGTACTTATATTTTTATATATACATGGGTCTACTTCTCTTTTTCGAAATGATGACATGATCACTTACACGAAAGTGCACTTAAACGAAAGTGCACTTTTACGAATATCAATTCAATGAATTGATAAAAACAAAGTAAACATCAAAAACAGTGTTTTGCAGGGGGGGGGGCAAGTCCCCCTGCACCCCCCATGTGGGGGACTGCTACGTAAATATACTAACTCCAAGACTGCACTACAGTGGGGAAGCAGGTAAATTCCTTTCCCCCACTGTAGTGTGCTTCAGCGCCACAGTGTTTCTTAGCAGTTCATTGAACCGATATTTGCGAAAGTGCACTTTCGTTTAAGTGCACTTTTGAGTAAGTGATCATTTGCTTCTCTTTTTTGAAATGATGACATTTCAATAAAGAGAAGTAGCCCCATATATATATATATATATATATATATATATATATATATATATATATATATATATATATACACACACACACACACACACAGACACACACACACACACACACACACACACACACACACACACACACAATTTCATTTTATATGTCTAAATCTATAGTTGTGTAAATATATATATATATATATATATATATATATTTATTGCATTTGTTTACTGGAATAAGTCCACTGGGCCTAAAAGAGCCTATTTTCAGTGGAGGCCTGGGGAGAAAAGCTCCAACGAGATACAGAAAAAATATAAACATTAATTAGTACAGAAGCAGAAAGAGTGTTACAGATAGTAAATATAGTAACATATACAGAATATATACATAAAAGCAGGAATCTAGTTTGTTTGATTACAGCAATATATATAGAAAATATACATTAAAGCAGAATTCAATGAATTCAATCAGAGTGGTATAAACAGAGATCAGTATTATTGTACCAGTATCAACAAGTGAAGATAAAAATAAATATAGAGAAAATATCAGTCACTAGTAGCAAAAGACATAGGAGTTTAGTAATCATATAAGGAGAGTGAAGAGGTTAGGTTATAGAGCAAGAACATGTACATGTTCTACATGTCTTTGCTTCATATGTATATCTCTTTTTCATAGCTATCTATTACCATAAACATCTATAGGTGTATATTTATATATACTAAACATGAATGACTCCAGAGTTTTTTTCCCTACCATTCCATACCTGTCCTGAATGATATATTTGAAAAAGCAACAGAGGTTTCTACAGCTCAGATGTGGTGTAGTGGTATGTTCTCTGACTCTACTGTAGAAAGTCCTGGGTTCAAGACCTGGGACTGCTGGCTTTTTCATTAATGTTAAATGTGCAGCCTCCATGATATGTTTGTAAAAGCAAGAACACGTCCCGCAGCTCATATGGTGTAGTGGTATATTTTCTGACTCTAGTGTTCAGGGTCATGGGTTCAAAACTTTGCAGGGCTTATTATTTTGTTGCTGGGCAGAACACTGGCTGATGGAGACAGGGTAATTAAGGCAGTTGTAAGCAGGTTTGCGCGGTTTTGCATGAAGCTAAGCGATGCCAACACATGGTTAAATGTGAAATGCTTAATCTGTGTAGACATCGCTTAGCTTCATGCAAAACCACGTAAACACGCTTACCGCTGCTTACTCCCTCTTACCCCCACACTAATTTCTTTAAAATAAAAGAAAAAAGGGGTGATAGTAAAGTGTTGAAAGAAGGGGCATGCAGAGGGAAAAACAAGATGAAAGATAACTAGGAATGTGCAGGACTGGAGTAGGGAAGGTCCATAGCTGTCCATTTCTCCTACAGCAACAACTGTGCACTTCTACAAAATTGTGAGGGAAATTTGGACAACAGTAATTTGTTGTCAAGCCAGTTGGACCAGATTACATGTGTCCAGTGGACATGTATGCAAAAAGGACAGCTATGTATGGGAAGTAATTCTTTTTGGGGAACAGATTGCCCTTTTTTTTTTTTTTTTAGGTGAGAGTGGGATGTGGGGGAAGGATAGTAGGTATAATTGGGGAGGTAGATTGGGTAGGAATATAGACAAGACAGAAGACAGGGGCAGTGTTGGACACGTGTGGGTAAACACCTTGGACGGGGAGGGTGGTTGTGAATCGAAAGTGCATGAGCCCCCATATGGATACAGTGGGACTGAGGTCCCCACCCATGGGCTGTCACCACTGCACCTTCACGGCCCCAAAGATGGCTGTGCTGGTGGCTAAGCAGGAGGGGCAGGCTGACCCTCAAGATGTGCCACGTGGCCCTCAAGCTGGCATAGCCAATCTCCAAACTCATTTCGAAGCTCAGTATGCACCAGATCCCGGACCTGGGAATGGGTGACAGTTTCCTGTTCATGCTCACTCCCGAGGGGATGAGCCCCATCCCCTGAGGTGGTTCTGCCCGAGGGTGGTTGCAGGACCAGTGGACAAGGAAGATCCAGGGTAGGACAGGCAGATCCACTGGGATCGACCTTCCCAGATGGGCTATGGTGTTGAGGTTTTACAGCATATGTTGGTTAGTCATGAACAACGTAATTCCAGGATTAGTTGTAACAGCATGCATGGGTGTTCCAGTTCAAGCCATAAAACAAGTTTCCAGCAGTTGCATAGCAAACAGAACACATGCAGATTTGGAACCACAGTGGATATAATAACAGCATGCAGGTTACATTGATAGCAACAGGCCCACTAATGATATTATTTCAACAGGGTCCATTAATATTCAAACATTTAAATAAGTGTAGAACAATAGGGAACATGTCCCAACAGTAGGTTTGGTAAGGAACATACCCACTGATTTATGTGTTTAGATTATTGTTGCAGATAGAGTGGGGGGGTGAGAGAGAACTTAACAACTGTATATTTTTCAGTTGCTCACAACTGTTCTGATAATTAGTCTAATCACTACTCTCCAGATATGCACTCACATTACATCTACCTATGGCCTTGAGGTTGGGCAGTAGGTGTTGTACACAGTGTATGACTACAGACTTTGTTTGGCTGACAAAGTTTGTAGACGACTGCAAACTGGGCGCCATAGTGGAAAGTGCATCGGACACGGATATCCTTCAGAAGGGACTCACGGAAACAGATAGCTGGTGCCAGAGCCATGGCCTGAAGTTAAACGCCAAAAAATGTATAGTCATACCCTTCGGGATAAACAAGGTAACCCCAAGCTACCATATAGGTGGCAATCCACTAAGCACAGAAGAGGTTATCAGGGACCTGGGGACCCAGGTTGACAGTGGCCTTTCTTTTGACACTCACATTGCTAAAGTGGTTAGAAAGACCTTCTACATTGCCCACCTGATCATGAAGGGATTCACATCCAGATCTAGTGAGGTCATTGTTCCCCTGTACTCTTCACTTATCAGACCAATGATCGAGTACAATGCTCCATTCGGGATGTATCTCATCAGACATCTGCAGCAATTGGAGAGACCCCAAAAGTTCCTCACCAAAAGGATAAAGGGACTCCAAAATCTGTCATATGCTGCCAGATTGAATAAACTCCAGCTCTATTCAGTCGCATACCGTCTGCTCAGAGGTGACATGTGCCTGACATACAAGGCCATGTCCAACCCGGAATTAATGGACATGCTCCACCTCAAAAAATCCAAATCCACCAAAACCACTAGAGCAAGCGACTTAAACCTTAGCACGGATATAAATAGGACGTGCTGGAGGGATAGATTTATCACTCAGAGACTCCCTATGCTGTGGAATAAAATCCCGGTCCATGTGAGGCAGAGCACCTCGCTGACTCTGTTCAAGAGAAATCTCGACCTGTGGATGGGAGATCGAGGTTTACCCTGAATCATCTCTGTGTCACTGCTGGACAGAGGCACAACAAACTAATGGGCACAGTATTTTTTCATATAAGGGGTGGCGTAAGCCACAAAAATTTGGGCTAGGCTTATAGATGCCTTAGGGCAGATAGCCTAGTATAAACCTATGAACCTATGAACCTATAATATTATGCATGTACTTACCTTGCGAAACCTGTGGAGGAAATGTATGTTAACACTACCTGACTGTTTCTACACATATTCACATATTCTAGGGTGAAAATATGCATATAGCTTACTACCACTCCCAGGATTCAAACCCTGCCTGTTTGTTCAAAAATGTACCACGAGGCTGTGTTTGATCACAACCAGCTGTTGTGTTATTGCTGTACTTTCTTTGACTGTTGTTTACCTATTACTCTCTGGTACGGACAATCTGACCTTGAAATTCTGACATTTATGCATGGCCAACTGTTATACTGTGTAATCACACTTTCAGATATTACAGTGCAGAAAACAATGGTTAACAAACAACATTAGTATTCAGTTATCAGATCTTGGTGCATGGAACATTTCTTATAGTTAATCTGTTTTACAGCTCCAGAATTTTTGCCAGTTGAGCCTTACTTACTTAATGCTATCAGACCAATAGTTGCTGTGCAAAAGCTGTACACATTTATAATCTTAATAACACATAGAAAATAAAATAGAACAGTCTGGGGTTTAGACTTTTATTGACAGGTAAACACACCTTAATTGATATATATCCAGTATATCAGTATTAATCTGCTAATCTGTCATTTATTCAGTGCAATCATACCTCTCAACATCTTAGAGTGAGACATCTGGACAAAACCATACAAAAAGTGGTAGAAATAGGGACACATTTGAAATATTGCTCTTACAAACTTAGAAAGTTGATAGAATAACAGGTTTTGCATTAGCATGAATTTTCTGAATGGTATGAAGTCTTAAACTCACATGTCTGCCATTATTTTTTAACTTCAATCTTTAATGATTTGCCAGAGAGCCACAATTTGTATGGGAAATGGACTAAAAATATAAGGCAGATATCTGAACATTCTTCAAAAATCTGCACAGTTGAGAGGTATGCAAACAATACACAAATTTCACTGTTGACAGGTGATATTCTACTCCTTTCTGTTATTTGCCCTGACTACTGCAAGCTACATTTGTACTCACCAACCTCATGATGCAGCTTTTGCAACCTGCTGGCATGCGCTTCCATGTTCATGGTCCTCTCATCTGCAGCTGTACAGGGGACAGGGAAACATTTATGCATACCTATCCATCACATACACAGGCTGGAGTATCTTGAACATTACTTGATACTGATACTTACACACATCTGGGGCATTTTGTGCCCGAGCATCTTGTATCCATTGGACCAACAGATCCCTCTTCCTATGCTTCAGATCAGCAAAGTGGTGCTGGACCTGCTCACCAGTCTGAGGGATAACAGTAGCACTGGTGAGGTCACATGCGATACAGTCCCAGGCCTTTGCTTTGTATTGGGAGCCCTGGTACTGGCCCTGCAACAGTCTCCCTTAATGTTCTTTCACAAGGAGTCCAACCATGACCCTGGACTTTTGAATGCCCAAGCATTGCGTCCTAAAGTGAGAACCCTCTCCAACTCCAGCCATGGTGCCTGCAGTGATGAGCTACAACAGGTTATGGGCTGCATTCCCTCCTAAGAGGTTTATATAGGGCTGATTTCCCACACTTTGCCATGATTCGATCATTTTGAATATGCTGAGCTAAGCTAAGCTTTGGGTAAACCCACTTAGCTAAAGTTGGCAGTGCTTAAAGGTGCATGTTGAGCACTGCTTACCAATGGGCAAATCCGCTTAGCTGGGCTACTCATTGCTTACCAATTATATTTAAGCAATGCTTATACCAGCTAAGAGTAGCTGTGCACCGCTTAACATGGCTCAAATTTAATTTTATATACTATCAACTTTATGGGATTGAGTCATCATTACTGAAATATTATAATTTTATGTTTACCTTCCCCTGACATCCCCTTTGTGCTTCCATTACATTTATTACTGTGTTACTGTACTGTATGGGGCACCTGTGTTTATATGGGGGATTTCACATATTTTCTGGACTGACACCATTTTTTTCGTTCTACTACACTTCCATGGGTGAGAAATATTATTTACTACCTCATTAATTACAGCATATGACTTTTACAACTGCTTTCACATATAAAAGTGAAAAGACTTCATTGTGGCTCAAACCGTGAATGCCTGCTTGTAAAGCTGAAGCTCTAACCACTACACTATTTCAGATTACTTGTGTAGCTGATATTTTCCTATTTAACTCCTTCAGATATTTAAGCATAGGTGAACGAAGTGCACATCCTCTTAACTATGCTGAAACTGTATTGCGGCCCCAAAAAAAAAAAAAAAAAAAAAAAAAAATGTATATATATGTATATATATATATATATATATATATATATATATATATATATATATATATGGATCTACTTTTCTTGATCGAAAATACACCTCTTTGAAAAAGAAAAGTAGACCCACACTTACATACATTGTTTTTCTTTCATGAAATGGCCCCTGAAAGTTATCTGTGAATACTCAAATGTCTTGCATATCACTATCTGACTGTGCCAAATGCCCTTAGATTTTGAATAGTAAACCATAACAACAAAACATCCCTATACAAAATGTCTCATATGTTAACAGGCCCCTTTTTAAGTCTTTTTCACCACTGCTTTCCACAGATCTGTGATGTCCCCAAGACACACTCCAGTTACCTACTACTGCTGCTGACCTCGTCAATGCAGCATAAGTTAATACTGGGGACATTGCAGCTGACTCCTGTATATGCATAATGAAAATTGAATCACTGTTTGTACACAACAAGTCTTCCACATTTTCTCTTCGATAGATAATCCATGTATAGACGAAACAGTACCTGTATCAGAACAGTGCACAACTGCTACCCAAGTAAAGCTCCTACCCACCTTCAGCTTGTTTTTCCTGCAACTGAAAAAGAACTCAGTAGGCAGACTACTTATTTTGACTTCCTGTAGTAGTGTCTGTGGAATATTATCAGTATCTTCCAGTGCAGCTGAGAGAGCTTTCAATTCCACTGTATGATCAGAGCATCCATTCACCTCATTGTCTTACATGCTATCATTGTCCTCCTATCGTACATAGCAGCACGATTGAAATTATTCATGGCTATGGTAAGGAATGTTACCTGGTACACAGGCCAGATTTCCACACTCCCATCGTACATAGCAGCACAATTGAAATTATTCATGACTATGGTAAGGGATGTTACCTAGCACACAGGCCAGAATTCCACACTGACCTGGCATGACTACCCCAGTGGAAAAAGTTAATCAATAATGTATGTAATACTTAGATTATACTGCACAGTAAAACAGCACAGCAAAACAGTATTGCCTGTGCTAATGTTGTCATAGTTGCATGTCATTTTATGAGATTTTCAATGAGGGAACTAGAATGATGTTCTGTTTTTGCATGCACTTTTTTCTGTTCCAAGTTTGAGAAATGGAAAACTTTAAGGTATTGATGTGTAAAAATACTTGATCATTGAATACCATGGGAAATAAGTAGTATATATTAGCTGATCAGTTTCAGTAGGGTCCAGATAACATATGCAGATATGGGAGATTGTCATACATGAAATTTCTAGCGGAATAATTTACGTATTAGTGATATCTGGTAGGTCTACTGTAATAGTCTGAGAAGACAACCACAATTATGACAAGAACACCAAATAATGCTAACTGTATTTACTGTGGAGTTTAGCATATTTCATTGGTTTTATTTCTATCTTTTTTCATTTAGATATGTTCAGCTTAATGCCCAAGGATATGAGAAATATAAATACAATGAGGAGATACCAGCATTTTTGAAGAATTGCCCACAAGACTTTGTTTTACATGTAATGCAGAGGTACTTTAATACTCTGGACAATATGCATATATAACATCGATAAATTACTGAAGCGGAATGTTCAAAATAAAAAGTGAGTCTCATAATGAAAAACATATACAATTGATTTGGGCAGTGAGGCACCATCATGCAGTTGTGAAGATTGGAGAAGATTCCTCTTGCCATGCAAGCCCATGTGAGTCACCATCATGCAGTTGTGAAGATTGGAGAAGATTCCTCTTGCCATGCAAGCACGTGTTGCATTTTTTGCTGCATTGATGGATGGAGGTGGAATAGCCTTCTTAACTCCTATTCTGAAAACCCATTGTTTATATTAGATAAAGACTGTCATACAATGATCAGTGGGAGACATCCGAAGGTTGTTGCAAAACAGGAGCACGTACAGGTACTGAAAACAGATCAATCATTACTTGACCTGCCGCCATGTAGGAGAAGTAGGAGAACCATGTTAATCGGGCAGTGTACACAGTACCTAAAGAAAATAACTGATTGTTTATTTGGTGACAAATGAGAACCATGTTAATCGGGCAATGTACACAGTACCTAAAGAAAATAACAGACTGTTTATCTGGTGACAAATGAGAACCATGTTAATCGGGCAGTGTACACAGTACCTAAAGAAAATAACAGATTGTTTATCTGGTGACAAATGAAAGTCTGCAAAACCTTTCTGATGTGCTAAAACAAGTATCAGAATATGCATGCACAGAAATACCAGCTGATCATGGTTTGCCACTGATTGAGTCACCTGGTAAGCAGCAGTCACATGGATAAATACATCCCCTTCCACAACGAAAATATGGAAAGAAAAAAAAAACATCTGAGCACAGAGAGTTGGGAAAAAACAGACCTGCAGAAGGTTGATGTCTGGGAAAGTACTGAAATGACATCTGAGAATACTAAAGAACATAAATACACAATCGAAGACGATGTTGATATCTTGTCAGTTAGCGTTATCGCAATGATACTACCAGAGGAACTGTTACATGGCATCACAGAGGATGCAAAGAAATGGTCATTGCTTCCAGGTAACAGGCTGACAGCTCAGGAAGAATAATCAGAAACAGTGGAAGATGAAGATGACACCCGGAGTAATTCATGGAATCAAACTGACATACAGAGACAAAAATTATATTTCCACTTGTGAATGGCTCAATGATAGCATCATTAATGCATGGCAGTATTTACTTGCAGAAAATCATCCATGTTATGGTGGTTTCATAGACACTATGCTTCTTGCTCATAAGTTTGTGAGTGAAATTGACTCTGAAAAGATTATCCAGATTCATCATCTTGGGGCACATAGGGTTGTGTCAAGCAGGTGTGGCGCATGTATAACAGTCTATGACTCTTTACAATTCTCTGGCATCTCAGACACACTGAAGGAGCAGCTCATTAGAATGTATGCCCCATTATTTGGAGGCGCAGATCAAGTGCTTGACATTAATTTTTTGTGTTGTCAAAAACATATAGGATCCAGTGAATGTGGTCTTTTTGCTGTGGCCAATGCTGTTGCTCCTGCAAATGAATCATGTTTGTCAAATATACACTTCATCCAAAGGGAAATGAGACAATATTTAATTCAGTGCATTGATGAGAGAGACAGGTGAAGATGTTTCCACACAAACTAGTGAAAAAAAGTGAAAGAAAGTACAGTTGACATTGCATTGGTTCTGCAACATATATAAAGTGGATGATTAAATGCCATGCATGTAAAACATGGCTACATTTCACATGTGCTGGTGTTGCAAAGGACGACCGGTGTGTGAAAACCGTAAAGATGTTCTTTTGCAATAGATACAGCAGTGGAGTAGTGTGATGCATTAAAACAAGTGTATTTTCATCTGTGGCACTGTCCTAATTTGACATTACATTTCATGGCTTTGAACACTGTGATTCTGTTGACCAGCCATACTGTCAGTGTTATAGGGCAAAGACCCAGTAGTATTACTTGAGTGCTTACTTCTTGTCTTGATGGTAGTGCTCCACTGTCATATTGTATTTTACCTCATTTTGGCATATATTGCACTTTGCTATGTAAAATATCAGTATTTTATATATTTCAGTGATATAGTACAATGACACTAGCAGTTCAATCAAGCTGAAAACGGAAGCAGTGCAGGGAATTTCTCTAAACAAGCAGTGATGACTGGTGTCAAGGGACATCCTAAGACTAGACCATAGCAACTGTATACTTTCAATGGAGTAATGTACAAGATAGGGAAGTGAAGCAGTACTAGAAAATGTCTGTTTTGTCAGTAGCCTAACAAAGGCAAGCCAAAAATATAATGTAGATGTTGAGTGACATGCACATGGAATTGGACTGCATTGTGCAGTAGTGTACCAGAAAATGAAGGCAGATAAGTAACTCATGCCCTAAGGAAACTTCCAGTAGGAGTATGAATGTAGTCAGAATCATTGCAAATATATGCATAGTCATCAATGATGTGACACAAATAATTGCACACTGTGCCATTGTGGCACAACTTATATTTCAGTGATTTATGCATCGCATCATTATGTGCAGTTCCATTGTAAATAGTTTGTTTTAGAAGAGTGCTTTCAGTTGGTACTGGTATTACACTAAATGTTTTACACTTCTAGGGTTTGATGAGTAGGGTCTACTTCAGAAGACTGACAGCTTAAAACACGGAAACTCAAATGATCAAAAACTCAACATATAGAATGTAAAACAAAGAGTGAGAAGGTCACACAGAAAAAACAATCCGTAAAAACTAACTGAAAACTCCAGCCAAGCTAGAACTTCCACTCAAACCTATTGAATCAGAGGCATATGGGATAAATATAAATGACCCTCATGAACATTAGGTGTTTCATTTATGTGGCGATTCTGAATACCCATGACTTATTTCAAGCCACTTCAGTGGATAATTTCAGGTCAATAAAGTCAAACCCCACTAGCGATGGATATACATATTTCAGCCTTGTTATGACCTCATCAGCACAGCACAGGCAGAGTGTTTGACTAAGCATAAGAAACACAGGGCTGTTATACCCTGCTTATGTTCATTACCATTAGGGTGACTACAAAATGTCCCTACTAACAAACTAAAACAAAGAGTGAGAAGGTCACACAGAAAAAAAAAATCAGTAAAAACTAAATGAAAACACCAGCCAAGCTAGAACTTCCACTGAGTGACCTCTCCAACCTCTTGAATCAGAGGAACATGAGATATATGTAGATATCCCATGTGCCTCTGATTCAAGAGGTTTGAGAGGTCATTCAGTAGAAATTCTAGCTTGGCTAAAATATAGAATGTGGAATTTTTCCCTTCAATGGTATTGCGCGTTCTGGGAGTTGGTATATATAATTAACAGAGGGTGTGAGGGGCTGTGCCCTCCAGATCTCACATGGGGAGTGTAGGTGGCTTGCCCCCCTGCATGAAAAATTTGTTCCGTATTTTGAGTTTTCGATCATTTGAGCTCAGTCTTTTGAGCTGTTGGTCTTCTGAAGTAGACCCAATGAGTAGGTAGTGCTGTCCTTTTTATACAGCTACATAGATGCATAACTTTAACAAGCTTTGCTCACTCAATTTTATTACATAATTTTACAGCTTTAAATTGAGCAACTATTAACAGAATGCTGTGAATTCAGATTATCACTTTGATGTTACAATGGGTATTATTACTGATGCTTTTTAAAATACTTGTTACCTACCTCAGTGTTACTCTCCAGATGAGTGTTCTAAAGTGTGCACTACTACAGTTATGCACTGGTTTATGGTTTATTTTTTACTGTAAATATTGTGGGTACATGATACCATAAACTTCATGCTACATATACGTTTGTGTCAGTACTGTATTTGCATTTGATCAGTGTTATGAGTGTAAAAGGACATGTTGCACTGTTTCATGTAACAGTAACAAATAATTCATTGGTGCTCACAGAAATATTCATGGTTGAATCATCAGCAGTTGTATATTGTTTTAGAGAAATATGTATATCTACTTTGTATATTTATATGTTTTATTCTCACCAGTGGAACATATTCAGAAAAATAAATAGGTTGAAATATAAAACTTGTACATTTAATTTGTAAAATGTGTCTCCGCATTTGTTTCCATTAAGACTTATTTCTGTTTGTGACATTTTTTTAAAAGTGATATACAAACCATTCTACATTTTCAATAATTATAGCAGTATCTTGAAGTTCCAAAGGTACAGCAATATTGCAGTATAATCAGTAATAATGTTTAGGAAGTAACAGGTCAAATGTTTGTCAGAATGCAATAATCTGCACAAGTTGTGTGTCTTACAGGTCAGGTTAGGTAATGGTAAATCAGTGCTGCAGCAGCCATCAAGCTTACAAAGAAAGAACTCTTAAAGTAATGTTGATGTGGCAATCAGTACTCCCTCATACATGGTGATACACAATGGTGGCAGGTGTGAGTGTTATTTCCCTTTAACGTTACAGCTGCAGTATGACAGAAGTTTACACAGTATGTCCATACTGTATCCTTGGTGTTGTACAACAGCCACTATATCCTAACCTGACATATTCCAAGCATTCCTACTGTACACCTTACATTTGTTAATATTCTCCTGTACTTGTTCGTACAGTCAGCCTGATGCCCAGTAATGTCAGCAGGATTTTGTGTTTTTTTGCCTAGCACTACATGCAGTTAAGTACCTCTTCCAGCTATAAAGTGGCTTTTAACAAGTTCAAAAAAGGGCTGGTTATTCCTCCATTAAAGTACATGTACCAGCTATGTACTATACACACAGGATTCCTTTTCTTATGTGTGCCATCATATAGGATATGCAAGGATGTTATTAAAGATATCAGTATTATGCCCCCAGTCTGTCATTGAGACATAAACTTTGTTCATAAAAGGTCACACTGTCTCCTTTGAATGCACTTCATTACTCAGTTAAGTTACGGTTATGGAAAACTCATTTTTGTGTTTTGGACATAACTATGAAGGTGCCAGAATTGTAGGCCTTGTCATGTAAGTTTCTTTTTTTTATTATTGGCAAACAAAGACATGCTATCCCAGAGAAGCACTCTGTGTCTTATGCCAGAAGTGGCTACAAAGGGCAGCCTCAGTTAATAAATTCACCTTCAACTGTTTTTTTTTTCCATATTTCAGTTTCAAGTTGTTATGGAATCAAGTTAATTTACATCAAATCACTTATTGCTGTGTAGTCTAGAATGTACATCACTTTATTAATATACTTTATTGCAAAATCATTGACAGGAAAACCCCAGACAAGGGTGTTTACCATTGTGCAAGTGTATACTTGCAAATAGTTTTTATGCATTTCCAGGGAAATAACAGAGGATACATTTGAGTTGCACTGCTGGGTCTGCATGCATATTTGCAGATGTTTGTTTTGCTCACTATTCAATGTATGGAAGACTTTTGCATACAAAATTGGCAGATGGAGTTCTTTCTCATATATAAATTGAACTGTATAACTGCCAGTTGTAATGCTGTTATCATGTCTACTTGTGCACTATTTAATTCAAAAGTTGGATATGACCATTTATGTTTTAATACCACATCAAAGTATATTGATAAGAAAAGTGATCTATGTAGTAAGACGACAGTGAAACACATTTGCACACATACATAAAATAGAAAACAATGCAAAAAGTAAGTCAAGTGAGTTCACCATGTTACACGTGAATAAGTTTTCAGCATTTTACAAATTCCCTGAAAAAATGGTGAATTAAGGAACATTTACTTCAGTAAAGCAATGGAAGAGACATTAATGAATCAGGACTTTTGGCATCACATCAGATATGTTGTAGAGACCTGTCTACAAATTATTTTCACCCTTGTTAGTTCCTTCCATTGGGATCTGGCTTCTATTTTAATAATCCATGCTTCATGAAGGACAAAGTAAAGTCTGAAAACTGGGATTCACCTTACACTTCGTTAAGAATACTTTTTCGTGATGATACATAATCATATTGACAGCACAGCATTATCAAGTCATCAATAAATGCACCATCTGTGCTACCAGGACCTGATATTATCCTCAGCCAAAAGCAAAGCTTCCATCTCCTTCCCAAATAGAGAAAAGGAAATTGTCATTCATGCCAGTGTACCATGAAGGGTCTGGAGTCAATTCCCAAGGATGACAGTCCTTTTCTCTGATAGTATTTATCCATTTCACATCTGTGCTAAAGGGATGGGGAAATATTCTTATCCAAAGGAAAGTAGTACATCTCCTTCATAAAAGAGAAGTGGTCATATCTGATGTTCTGTTCATTCTCCCTTAACAAATGGGTTACAGATCCAATCCCAGGATCAGAGTCTGTTGCATACTTCAATTTTTGGTTCAACTTTCAAGATCCTTTCTCCACCCACAATGCCCTAGTCCTTCCCCGGTACCTCAGATCTTGTTTGTTACCAAAGCAGTCACACTTAGGGTCATTGTCTCTCAGCGATTTTTCAGGTATTTCAATTTTTTTATAAGCAAACTTCTTAAGCAGTTCTTCCTTGCTCTCTTTACTATAATCCTCCCTGTTGGTCTTCAATTTTAACACGTCAGGATATTTTCTTATAGCAATTTCTTAAATTTACCATGGATGGCATTTTCTATTCCTGTATTTTGCTTTCCTTCCTGCCCTAAGGATAATTCTTAATTACTATTGTTGGTAATTTTTTGTGTGTATGTTGTATCTTTCGGCTTTTCCCGGTTAGGGGTCACCACAGCGGAACTCCGGTCTGCTAATGATTGGTAGTAGATTTTTACGTACAGAGTTGCCAGCCCTGACGCACAACCTTCAACGAAGGTACGCCCATTGATGCATGTCTCCACACAGAAGACGCTTTAGCTGAGAATCGAACAGGACAACGTCTTACTGTGAGGCGACAACGCTACCGCAGCACCACATACAGATGTATATATATATATATATGTGTGTATGTGTGTGTGTGTGTGTACACACACACACACACACACACACACACACACACACACACACACACACACACATATAAAATCTTGAATCTTGTTAAATTATTGCATTTTTTCTTCGATGTGCTGTCATGGCCGACAAGCCAATAGGGACTTCTGTTGGGCACAAAATCACTAACTCACATGCCCACAAGGAATGTGTCTATTTAATAGGAGCAGCTCATTCAAATACAAACTGCTGAGTGTGTGCAGCTTTCAGTACGAGAGCTGTAGCTGACAGACACAGTAAACTTATTCTTAAGGATTTGCTATGTCTGTCAGCTACAGCTCTCATATTGAAAGCTGCAGGCACAGTAAACTTATTCTTAGGGGTTTACTTCCTCCCCAAACATTTTCTTCAGGGGCTAAAACTCCAGGTAAGACCAGTAAAGCTCCTTCTGAACATAGGAAGAATTCACCACCACAATCTTCCAGGACTTCTTTGGAACTGCCTCATGAAATTTCATATCTGATCTAACTTCTTCAGACTCTGTGATATGAACTCAAGATCCAAAATCTGTTGATCCTAAACCATTGGATCCAATTATGATATCAGCAAGGCCTACAACTCAGACTACAGAACTCAAATCCTGGTGTCCAAAGCCTAGCACGTCCTGCACTCCTACAGCTCATGCCCAAGAGTTTCTTTTTGATCCAATCACCATCAGGCTCCATTCCCCTTTCATGAAAACTCCCAAGAAGGACTTTAGGCCCCAGACATCTGTACTATCCAGCAAGTCCTCTAGAAGTTTTTCTGAAGTAGTTGTGGACAGGATAATGCAAAACTTCCTCAGAGCTCCGATCAAGATGGATGTTACCTTGGCTCCATCCCATATTGGATATGTGAGTCTACCTACTAATACTCACACAGTTTTCACTCCTTCTCTGAACCAGCCTTTGATTTCAGCGCCCCAGGATCTGACAGCTCTGAGAGTTCCAGGCCTGGATCCCAACAGAATTAGTTCCTCAACTTTGACTTTATCCCTGACTAGCTCTGCTCCTATGCCTTCAGATTGGAACAGGTCCCAGATCCAAAGTGTCATGTACTTCATATGTGTGGCTGCAACTTGGGTCATTCCTCATATCTTTATTACTCATTACAAAATGGATCTGGTTTCTAGGGGAAGAGCATCCTTAAGCTGCACAGTGCTCACAAATATCCTTCCTCGGTGTACACCTAGGATTTTAGGGAGCTGGGGACTCTGCCCCAACTATTGAGGATTGAATGGTTACATTTCTAGTAATCATTTTAAATCGAGTTGCTGGCTACTGAGACTTGTCTGCACATATCAACTGGCCCTTGGTTTAAGCACTTGGGCTTCAAACCAGTTGTTTTACATTAAGAAGGTTTGTGGTCTGCACTGTTGTGGCAGGACAGGTAGCGTACATCCTTCTAAGTTGGGAAATGCTGATTGAAGGCTCAGTGTCTGTTATTCTAAAAGTGTATTAGATCTGTGTTAAGAACTTGGGCTTCAAGCCAGTTATTTTACATTAAGAAGGTTTGTGGTCTCCACTCTTGTGGGAGGAGAGGCTAGATTCTACCCTTCTGAGTTGGGAATTTCTGGTTAAAGGCTTATTGCGTATGCTTACTTGAACT
Source organism: Protopterus annectens (assembly GCF_019279795.1). NCBI lineage: Eukaryota > Metazoa > Chordata > Ceratodontiformes > Protopteridae > Protopterus > Protopterus annectens. The sequence continues at coordinate 303,423,263 of NC_056744.1, forward strand.
GTTTCTTTCTGAAATCGGTACGCCTTGTTTGCTGTAGCATAGACTAGATTCAAGCCGGCTGGATCTAGCTTTGTTTGTATAACTTGTGCCCTGATACAGGCCGTCTTTTTTGGAGAAGGTTTCTCTGTACCCTAGTGGCAGGACGGTGTAGTTAGAACTTGTCTGATTGAAGACTGCTGGAACAGGGCTCAGTTTTAAGCTTTTTAACTGGTTAATTGGGTAAAGTGTTGTTTTGATTGTATCTGCTCTATTTTCTGGAAAATATATATATATACTTGTTTCTCGCCTTTCTGAACTAATATTGTCCAGTTTTCATGTTATTGCTGGATCCAGGGCTGTGTTACAAGTTTCTGTGTTGCCATACCTTACTTGGATAGAAGGAAGTTTCTCTGTTCACCTGTGAGAGAGGGGAGCTTTGAGCAGGCTATCTGTCCCTGGAGGAGTGGTTTCAGCCCAGAAGTTAGTAGTTTATTGGCCTTTTTGGGCTAATTTTGATTGTATCTGCTCTATTTCCTGAAAAAAAAAATTATATACTTGTTTCCTGCCTTTATGAACTAGTATAGTCCAGTTTTCAGGTTATTGCTGAATCCAGGGCTGTGTTACAAGTTACTGTGTTGCCATTACCTTACTTGGATAGAAGGAAGTTTCTCTGTTCACCTGTGAGAGAGGGGAGCTTTGAGCAGCCTATCTGTCCCTGGAGGAGTGGTTTGAGCCCAGAAGTTAGTAGTTTATTGGCCATTTTGGGCTAATTTCTATCTCTTTCACTTCCCTGCTATAAAAACCTCATTTGCACAGTTTTTACACTTGTATTCCGCTCAGCAAGTGCCTTCCAGGTGTTCTGAAGAGTCTACAGCAGCAGAGAGACAAAAGAGTGACTCTGGAGTGGTTAAGTATCACTTTTCTGCTTTTCTTGCTGTCTTAACTAATTCTGCCTAAAACGCCAGTTTTTTAGCAAATTTGCGATTTAAAAAGTTTGTTATTGTATACAACTCCGCACAGCTCCTCGTGGTGTCCTGCAGAGTGATACAGGCAAAAGAAAGACCCAAGAGAGACTTTTCCAGATTTAAGTATTTTTTTCTCAGTTTTTTTGCTCCGACTGCCTTTTCCCACCTAAAAATGGATTTCTAACTGATCTGTGCTTTAAAAAGTTTAAATTGCATTTGCCTTCTGCTTTTTACAGTTTTTGCACTTGTTTTATATCAATTTAAGTGGTTTTTGTATTGTATAACTATTGTAGGCTACACACTAAAGTGTGCTAGCCTGTTTATACCATTTACAGTGTTTTCTGTTGTTTCCTGAAAAAAACAAAAAAAAAAAAAAAAACAAAAAAAAAAAATTATCTTTTCCCACCTTTGCTGAACTAGATTAGTCTAGATTTCAGGTTTTGCTGAATTCCGGACTGTGGTATAGTTTTCTGCGTTGCCCATATCCTTACTTGGATAGGAGGAAGCTTCTCTGTTCACCAGTGAGAGTGGGGAGCTTTGAGCAGCCTATCTGTCCCTGGAGGAGTGGTCTCAGCCCTGAAACTAGTAGCTTATTGGCCGTTTTGGGTCAATTCCTATCTCTTTCAGTCTCCCTGCTTTAAAACCCACATTTGCATGGTTTTGCACCAGTATACAACTCTGCACAGCTCCTTGTGGTGTCCTGCACAGTGATACAGGCAACAGATAGACCCATGACAGACTTTTCCAGATTTAAGTATTTTTTCTCTGTTTGTTTGCTCCGACTGCCTTTTCCCGCCTAAAAAGTGAATTTCTAACTGATCTGTGCTTTAAAAAGTTTAAATTGCATTTGTCTTCTGCTTTTTACAGTTTTTGCACTTGTTTTATATCAATTAAAGTCGTTTTTGTATTGTATAACTGTTGTAGGCTATACACTAAAGTGCGCTAGCCTGTTTATAGCATTTGCAGTGTTTTCTGTGTGTTTTTCTGCTGTTTCCTGAAAAAAAACAAAACAAAAAAAAATATTCTCTTTTCCCGCCTTTGCTGAAATAGATTAGTCCAGATTTCAGGTTTTGCTGAATTCTGGACTGTGGTATAGTTTCCTGTGTTGCCCATATCCTTACTTGGATAGAAGGAACCTTCTCTGTTCACCAGTGAGAGTGGGGAGCTTTGAGCAGCCTATCTGTCCCTGGAGGAGTGGTCTCAGCCCTCAAACTAGTAGCTTATTGGCCGTTTTGGGTCGATTCCTATCTCTCTCAGTTTCCCTGCTTTAAAACCCGCATTTGTGCAGTTTTGCACGATTTTGCGAATAGAGCAGCATTGGACAGCGCCGCTTAAATGGGTTTAAACTATTCTCGGCTCCACAAAGTCTGCTCTTCACTTTTTCCCTTAGAACTGTTCCAAATCTCAAAGTAAGCACTCTATTTTCATTCTAAAGCCCTGCAGTTGCTCGTATAAGTAATCTTATAAGTAAGCACTAGTAAACTAAAGCACTACACCCTCTTATACTCCCTTAAAGTACTTGGCTCCTTATTGGTCCTTTTTGATCAGTCAAAACGTAGTTCCTTATACTATTCTGGCATTGGTGTCTTTGCACACAGTGCAAGCTGGAGAAGTTGTTTGACCGCAACTGAGCTACAAAATATAAGTATCTTTTGATTATTTTTACAGATTACTGTTTTTATAATTTAATATATATAAAGCACTTTGTCTATTCAGAATCTTCACAAATCCTTATCTGTTTAAAAACTTTCATTTGACTCTGTAGTGCTTTCTTAGGCTATTTTGTCCCACCCTCCCTCCCTGTTGGTGTCTTGCTCTTATACTTGGTGGCTTTGCAGTTGCCCGCCCCTACTGTGACACACCTCCCAGTCTAGTGTCATTAGCTCATTCTTCTTAATACAGAGAGAACATTTGATAAGGCCTTCTGTTCCTCCTTTTTCCCTTTTCAAAAGTAAAACAAAACTTTTTTTTCTTTTCGCCTGAACCTTCTTGTGTTCTGACTGTCCTTCTCAAACATATTGGAAATATACAGTATATTTCAGAGCATTTGTTATAACTGTATTTGCTATAACTGATTTAAGTATTTTTTCTGGCTTTTTGAATATTTACTGCTTAGCGACGGCATCTTAGCCTGTTTATACAGCTCTGCATTCTATTTAAACTGTTTTTGTGTTGATTAACTGTTTTGCACTCTTAAAAGTTATTTGTTGCTTAATTTTACCTGTAGGCTAACACACTCAAGTGTGCTAGCCGCTTAAAAGCATTTATAGCATTTACTGTCTGTTTTTTCCTTGTCTCTGTAAAAAAAAAAAAAAAAATCTCTTGTTTTCCCACCTTACTGAACTAGAGTAGTCCAGTTTCAGAGTTGCTGATCCCTGGGCTTTGTTTTAGTTCCTGTTACTGATCCATTGCCTTATTAGGAAGGAGGAAGTTTCTTTGCTTACCAGTGGGAGTGGGAAGCACTGAGCAGCCTGTTTGTCCGAGTTGGTGAAGTTTCAGCCAGAAACTAGTAGTCCATTGGTCGCTTTGGGCCAATTCCTAGCTCCTTTCAGCCCCTGCTATAAAACACGCTAAACACGTTTTCCAGCTTGTACCAACTCAGCACAGATCCTCGTGGTGGCCTGCAGAGTGATCCAAGCAGCAGAGAGCTAAAAGAGTGACTTTCTACCAGATATAAGTATTTTTGTGGGCTTCCCACTGTTATTAAGCTAGCGACTGCATTTTGCCTGTTTTACTGCTACTTTAAGTGATTTCTGCATTTTACACTGTTTATTGCACTTTAAGTTACTAATTGTTGCAAATTGTTTCTGTAGGCTACACACTAAAGTGCTAGCCGATTTACAGCATTTATAGCATTTACTGTCTGGTTTTTTTCCTTATCTCTGTAATAAAACAAAAACCTCTTGTTTTCCGCCTTACTGAACTAGAGTAGTCCAGTTTCAGAGTTGCTGATCCCTGGGCTTTGTTTTTAGTTCCTGTTACTGATCCATTGCCTTATTAGGAAGGAGGGAAGTTTCTTTGCTTACCAGTGGGAGTGGGAAGCACTGAGCGGCCTTTTGTCCGATTTGGTGAAGTTTCAGCCAGAAACTAGTAGTCCATTGGTCGTTTTGGGCCAATTCCTAGCTCCCTTCAGCCCCTGCTATAAAACACGCTAAACGCGTTAGCTGAGTTGCCACTGTTGCACACAAGAGCAGCGGCGGTTAAACAAGGTTAAACTATTCGGGACATCTAAATTCCACTCTTCAAATTTTCCCTTAGAACTACCTTCCTCGAGCTGTACTGCTGATCTAACCAGCATATCCTATAACTGAAAAGTTCATCTCTACTTGATTCCCAAGTAGACTATTCTCTATCTGTAAAGCCTAGCACTTACTCCTACAGTACTTGCACCTTGATAAAGCACTCTTATTATAGATAGTACCCCACCAGCCTAAAACCCACTTCCCGAGTCTTTTGAAAGTCTCTTTATCTACTACTTCTAGTATGTCGAGGGATCAGTTGCTAGTGTCCTCTCCAGCTCAACTGGTGAACCTGGGAATATTGAGGCAATGCTACAATTGCCTCATGTACACAGACAATCCTCTCCTTCTCCCACAAAACACAAATACATGCGAGAGATGCAACTATACGGCCAAACTGGAGGCTGAGCTCTCTCAACATAGGACTGGCAAGACCAGACAGGAGGAGAAGGTAACCACACACAATACATACCCAGTCACACATGGTACCATCACAACTTCAAATCATACACATACTCACACAAAGACATACTCGGAGGCTCTGATCAAAAATTTACCAAAACAGCAGAGGCCACCAAAGCAGACACCCAAACAACTACCACCCCACGACCCAACACATGCAACACATAGACCACACAGTCAGAGTGTCAAACAGTCACAGCCCTTAAGGCCAAACAAAATGCCAGACACACTTGTCATTGGTGATTCCATAGTCAGACACACTGACGTCCCGCTCACCAGACTGAGTAAGGAGAAGGTCACAGTAAGCTGCCTGTCGGGCGCTAGAATCCGCCACATAACGCAAGCACTCAGGTCTCTCAACAGCAGGTACAAGTACGACTCAGTCATTGTCCACGCTGGTGTCAACGACCTGAGACGCACCTCCTTGGACTACATGAAAGGGACATCGAGGAGCTCTCTGATTATGTAGCCCAGGCAGGTATGACCCTGACCTTGAGCAGTATCCTACCTTCACCTAGAATGATGCCACAATACAGTGATAAGATGATCAGCTTTAATAATTGGCTTAAATTCTGGTGTCATTCAAAGGGGATCCAATGTCTGTCTGCCTGGGATGACATGCTGGACAAGCCACGCTGCTTCGCAAGGGACGGCTTGCACCTGTCACCCTGGGCTTCCGGATATTGGCAAAGGCTCTTGCCACCCCATAGTGCCTTTTTAGGCAAGGCTCAAATTCTAAACCTACCACCCTAGAACACCAAAAAGGAAAAAAACTAAGGGTAATGCTGCTCAATGCCAGAAGTTTCAATCTCAAGATGCACGCACTCGAGGCCCTTCTCAATATGGAGAACATCGATGTCTGTGCTGTGACAGAAACCTGGTTCAAGGCTCCTGAGAGCACCCCAGCACTAACAGGTTTCACCTCATATCATGCTCCGCCCCAAAATCCGGACAACACTAAGAAAGGAGGGGGGTTGTCCATATTCATAAAGGACACCCACACCTCAAGGTTGGTGGCAACGCACGATGCATCGGAGACCATCCAGGTGCAATTAACCATAGGCAAGACTGCTCTGCAATTTGTAGCATGTTACAGGCCACCCTCTCAAACTCAGGAACCTCACATGGCCTTCCTGAAAACATTGGAGGGGATAAATGTATCTCCAAACACCATCATACTAGGTGACTTCAACTACCCTAATATAGACTGGGAACACTACTCAAGCCCGAACACTCTAACCCAAAGATTCCTGGAGTTCATAAACTCAAATGCCATGGAACAACTAGTCACCATCCCCACAAGAGGAGAAAACATACTTGATCTCATCATCACGAACATGGGATCAAAATGTTCAACACCGGAAGTATACCCCTCACTGGTGAGATCAGATCATAAACTAATCTCGCTGGAGGTCCTCATCCCACCCCCACCTGAAACAATAAAGACCACAGTGAAAAACTTCTCAAAAGCCGATTTTACATTTCTAAAAACTAGTGTGGTTTCCTTTAAGGCCCCTGAGCCAGTGGTAAACATTACTCAAACCGCTGAATCACTTACAAATGCCTTCTACCAGCACCTACAGGACTGCATGGATCAGGCAATCCCAAACAAAACTAAGACTCTCTGTACCAAAGGCAAGCATCCAGTCTGGTGGACCCCAGCCATAAACAAGCTCTACAACAAAAGGAGGAAGCTACTACAAGATAGAGCAAAATCCTTGAAAGGTAAGACACCTTTGATCATTATAAGTAAAAAACTAAGAGCTCTCATAAAATCATCCAAGGCAAATTTTGAGAGAAAATCGCCAAGGACTCTAAAGACAATCATAAGGCCTTCTTTAGCTATGTTAGAAACCTAGGAGGAAACTCCCAGATATGCTCAGAATTAGTTCAAGATGATGTGAAAATTACTGAACCTACACACATTGCTAACATACTGGCTGACAGGTTCAGTGCAAACTTCTCCCTCCCCCAAAAGGAGAGATATCTATTCCAGAGGATTGTAGCCCCCAAACATCTCCAACGCCCAGGTGAGAACTGCCCTCACTAAGGCAAAAACACAGCATCCATGGGACCGGATGGTGTCCCCGGCTGTGTGCTTCATGAACTCAACGAGGAATTAAACCCACAGTTAGGACAGCTGTTTAATCTTAGCCTCACCTCAGGATACGCACTCCAAGGAGTGGCGCCGGCGACTGTGGTCCCACTTCATAAGGGCGGTGCCTCCACAGACCCTGGAAATTACCGCCCCATTAGCTTGACAAGCCTTATCTGCAAAGCCATGGAGAGGATCATAATGGAACTCATAAATAAAGACATAGGGAACTTGCAGACTTTGGATCCAACCCAGTTTGGCTTTGTCAAAGGCAGATCCTGCCTCTTAAACTTGGTTGACTTTTTCGAGACAGTCACCAAGGCCATTGATGAGGAAAGGCAGTCCATACAGCCTACCTCGACCTGGCAAAGGCCTTCACACAATACCCCACTCAGGTATCATCGAAAACTCATCAGCTTGAATGTAAACCCATACATCACAAGATGGGTTGCAAACTGGCTAAGTGACAGAACCCACAGGGTCAGAGTTGCTGGAGCTATGTCAGACTCAAAGCCTGTCACAAGTGGTGTCCCACAGGGCTCAGTCCTGGGTCCACTCTTGTTCGGCATCTACTTTTCTGAAGTACAAGCAAACACAGGAGGGTTATGGCTGACAAAGTTTGCAGATGACTGCAAACTGGGCCATAGTCGAAAACACATCTGACACAGATATCCTCCAGAAGGGCCTCACAGAAACGGATAACTGGTGCCAGAGCCATGGCCTGAAGTTAAACGCCAAAAATGCATAGTCATACCCTTTGGGAAAACAAGGTTACCCCTAGCTACCATATAGGTGGCAATCCACTGAGCACAGAAAAAGTCATCAGGGATCTGGGGACCCAAGTTGACAGTAGCCTTCGCTTGACACTCATGTTGCTAAAGTAGTTAGGAAAACCTTCTATATCGCCCACCTGATCATGAAGGGATTCACATCTAGATCAAGGGAGGTCATCATCCCCTGTACTCATCATTCATTAGACCTATGATTGAGTACAATGCCCGTTCGAATATATCTGACCAGACACCTGCTGCAGCTTGAAAGGCCCCAAAAGTTCCTCACCAAAAGGATAAAGGGTCTCAAAATATGTCTTATGCTGCCCAACTGAAAGAACTCCAGCTCTATTCAGTCTCATACCGCTTGCTCAGAGGTGACCTGTGCCTGACATATAAGGCCATGTCAAACCCAGATTTGATGAATATGCTTCACCTCAAAAATCTAGATCCCTCAGAACCACAAGGGCGGAGACTTAAACCTTGACACGGTTATAAATAGAACGTGCTGGAGGGACAGATTCATCACCCAGAGACTCCCTATGCTGTGGAACAAAATCCCGGTACATGTGAGGCAGAGCACCTCGCTCGCCTTGTTCAAGAGGAATCTTGACCAATGGATGGGAGATCGCAGATATACCCCAGGGATTACTTCAGTGTCACTGCTTGACAGAGGCACAGAAAAATGATAGGCATAATTTTTATTCAAACTAAAGGGGTGGCGAAAGCCACATAACTATGGGCTAGGCTTATAAATGCCCTTGGGCAGATAGCCTAGTATGAACCTATGAACCTATGAACCTATGTTCAAAAGTCAGTTTCGGGTTTACTCTCCAGTCCAGCTGGTGAATCTGGGAATCTTGAGGCAATGTTACAACTGCCTTATGTACACAGACCACCCTCTCCTCCTCTCAACAAGCTCAAATATATGTGAGAGATGCAACTATATAGCCAAACTGGAGGCTGAGCCCTCTCAACCCAGTATGGGCGCAGTCAGTCAGGCAGAGAAGGTAACCACACACACCACAAATCCAGTCTCACATAGACCTATCGCAACAGCAAACCAAACACATAAACACACAAAAACATACTCGGAGGCTCTAAATAAAATCTTCCCAAGCAGCAGAGACCTCCAAAGCAGACATCCAAGCAACCGCTATCCCACAACAATACCCACGTATCACATAGTTCACAAAGTCAGTGTGCCACACAGTCACAGCCCTTAAGGCTAAACAACACACCTAATACACTTGTAATAGGTGACTCTATTGTCAGACCACTGACGTCCCACTCACCAGGCTGAACAAGGAGAAGGTCACTGTAAGCTGCCTGTCGGGTGCCAGGATCCACCATATAACACAAGCACTCAGGTCACTCCAAAGCAAGTACAAATATGACTCCGTCATTGTCCATGCTGGTGTGAATGATCTGAGACGTACCTCCCTGGACTACATGAAAAGAGACATAGAGGAGCTCTCTGATCATGTAGCCCAGGCCAGTATGACCCTGACCTTGAGTAGCATCTTAACCTCACCAAGAATGATGCCACAGTATAAAGACAAAATGATCAATTTTAACAATTGGCTAAAGTATTGGTGTCATTCAAAGGGGATCCAGTGTCTGTCAGCCTGGGATGACATGCTCGACAAGCCGCGCTGCTTCGCTAGGGATGGCTTGCACCTGTCACCCCTGGGCTTTTGAATATTGGCTAAGGCTCTTGCCACTCCCATAGTGCCTTTTTTAGGCAAGGCTCAAAAGACAAACCCACCTCCATAGACAACACAAGGAAAAAGAAACTAAGGGTAATGCTGCTCAACGCCAGAAGTCTAAACCTCAAGATGCACACACTCGAGGCTCTCCTCAGTATGGAGAATATCGATATCTGTGCAGTAACAGAAACCTGGTTCAAGGCTCCTGAGAGCACCCCAGTACTACCAGGTTATACCTCATACCATGCTTTTCGGCCTCAAAACTCAGACCGAACCACAAAAGGAGGGGTAGTATCCATATTCATTAAAGATACCCACACCTCCAGGTTAGTGGCACTGCACAAAGCATCGGAGACCATCCATGTGCAACTAACAGTGGGCAAAACTGCCTTTCAGTTTGTAGCCTGCTATGGACCACCCTCCCAAACTCAGGAACCTCACTCAGCTTTCCTGAGAACACTGGAGAATATGAAGGTCTCTCCAAACACCATCATATTGGGTGACTTCAACTACCCAAACATAAACTGGGAGCACTACTCAAGCCCCAAAACCCTCACCCAATGATTCCTAGAATTTATAAACTCAAATGCTATGGAACAACTGGTCATCACTTCCACAAGATGGGAAAACATATCGGACCTGATCATCACCAACATGGGGACTCTATGTTCCATACCAGAGGTATACCCCTCACTGGTAAGATCTGACCATAAATTAATCTCACTGGACATCCATATCCCATCCCTACCCACAGCCAAGGAAACCAGGGTGAAGAACTTCTCAAAAGTAGACTTCACACTTCTCAAAACTGAGGTGGAATCCTTCAAAGCCCCCAGGCCAGTGGAAAATACGGCCCAAACTACAGAATCCTTTACAAATGCATTCTATGGACACCTACAGGAATGCATGGATCGTGCTATCCCAAATAAAACCAAGACTCACTCCTCCAAAGGCAGAAGACCTGTCTGGTGGACCCCAGCCATAAATAAGCTATACAACAGAAGGAGGAAACTACTACATGATAGAGCAAAATTCCAAAAAGGGAAGGCATCTCTGATCAGTACTAGCAAGAAACTACGATCCCTCATAAAATTATCTAAGGCCAGCTTCGAAAGAAAAATTGCACAAGACGCTAAAGATAATCACAAGGCCTTCTTTAGTTATGTCAGGAACCTGGGTGCCAACTCCCAGATATGCTCTGAGTTAGTGCAAAATGACAAAAAATACACTGAACCGACAGACATTGCCAACATCCTGGCAGACAGGTTCAGTGCAAACTCCCCCCCCCTTCCCCCCCAAAAGAGCAAATGTCTATCCCAACAGAGTGTAGCCTCCCTGACATCACAGATGCACAGGTGAGAGCTGCCCTCTCCAAAGCAAAAAACACAGCATCAATGGGACCGGATGGTGTCCCGGGCTGCGTCTTACATGAGCTCCAAGAAGAACTGAACCCTCACATAAAGACTGTTCAATTTCAGCCTTACTACAGGATATGTACCCAAGGAATGGCGTACAGCAACAGTGGTCCCACTCCACAAAGGTGGTGCCACAACGGTCCCCGGAAACTATCGCCCTATAAGCCTGACTAGCCTGGTCTGCAAAGCCATGCAGCATATCATCGTGGAACTCATAAACAAAGACACTGGGAGCCTCCAAACACTGGATCCTACCCAATTCGGCTTTGTTAAGGCAGAGCTTGCCTCTTGAACCTGGTCGACTTCTTTGAAACAGTCACCAAGGCCATAGATGAAGGGAAGGTAGTCCACATAGCCTACCTGGACCTCACAAAAGCCTTCAACACAATACCCCACTCGGGCATCATAAATAAGCTCACCAGCTTAAATATCAACCCCTATGTCACAAGATGGGTTGCAAACTGGCTCAGGGATAGAACCCACATGGTCAGAATTGCAGGTGCCATGTCAGACTCTAAACCAGTTACAAGTGGCGTCCCACAAGGCTCAGTCCTGGGACCTCTCTTATTCGGTATATATTTCTCTGAGGTACAGGCTAACACGGGAGGACTATGGCTGACCAAGTTCACAGATGACTGCAAACTGGGTGCCATAATCGACTCACCGACTGACACAAGCATCCTCCAAAAGGGTCTCACAGAGACGGATAACTGGTGCCAGAGCCATGGCCTAAAGCTAAATGCCAAAAAGTGCATAGTTATCCCCTTTGAGAAAAACAAAGTGCCCACAAATTACCACATAGGTGGTAATCCATTAAGTACGGAAGAAGTAATTAGGGATTTGGGGACCCAAGTAGATAGCAATCTCTCCTTTGACAACCACGTTGCCAAAGTGGTTAGAAAGACCTTCTATATAGCCCACCTTATCACGAAAGGGTTCACATCTAGATCAAGAGAGGTCATTGTGCCCCTCTACTCATCACTCATCAGGCCCATAATTGAATACAATGCCCCATTTGGGATGTACCTTACCCGACACCTGCAGCAACTGGAAAGACCCCAAACGTACCTCACCAAGAGGATCAAGGGACTCAAACAGATGCCCTATGCAGTTAGGCTAAAGAAACTCCAGCTCTACTCAGTTGCTTACCGCCTACTCAGAGGCGATCTGTGCCTGACGTATAAAGCCATATCCAAACCAGAATTAATGGACATGCTCCACCTCAGGAAATCCAAATCCCTTAGAGCTACATGCTCCAGGGACTTAAACCTCAGCACAGAAATAAATAGGACATGCTGGAGGGACAGATTCATATCCCAGAGGCTCCCCTCACTATGGAACAAAATCCCAGTCCATGTTAGGCAGAGCCCCTCAATGACCCTCTTCAAGAGAAATCTTGACGAGTGGATGGGAGATCGTAGGTTTACCCCTGGGATCTCTTCTGTGTCTCTACTAGACAGAGACACAGTAAACTAACCTTAAAAGGGCTATCTTCTGTGACCTACTATACAGAGGCACAGTCAACTAATCTAAAAGGGTGGCAAAAGCCAAACACACTCTGGATAGGCTTATAAATGCCCTAGGGCAGATAGCCTAGTATCAACCTATGAACCTATGAACCTATGAATGAGAATTGACATCAGATAAAGAAGTTATGTACTCATCACATGGTCAGTGTTATCCGTTTTCATTCTTCTTCCACCAACCCTCAACATTTTTCACAACTGATTTATGGAAGAAGAAGAATTAATAAGGGCACCAATGATGTCTTTCCTTTCACTGTTGCAGTCTTCTTTACATCTGGGATTCCCTTCCAAGGGTAGACCAACATCCGGCCAGTATACCATAGCCTAATGTAGCTTTAAGGTACATCAAACATCACAAGTATGCTCCTCGCGTAATGTAGGGCATAAAGGTGATGTCTGGATGTACCTTCCTTACACTTGCATCCCTTAATCATTGGTCTGAATGCCTACATTCGTTATCTGCAGTTGGAAA